>NC_135806.1:81497066-81797394 GCF_964213995.1 Mustelus asterias | reverse complement strand
CTTTTAAAGAAGTTCAATTTATATTTGACCAGCCAGTGAAATTAAAGATTAATATTACACAGGGACATATCACATCAGCATAACAATTTCCACTGCTCTAAAATGTCTGCTCTCATGCTTACAACAGCCAGCCTCACTTCAATCTCTCTCTCTCTCTTTAAGTGACTACACCCAGGTTTAAATAAGCAGACATAATGAACAATCAATAGACAACACATCACCAAACACCAAACATTTGAACACTGCAGGCAAGGAAACTAATACAGCAATGCAAATACTGAGATTAGTTCATCCAGCAGAGCTCAGGCATCAACCTGGGAGTTTTTGGTCTAAATTTATGGCTCCAAGAATACTAAATCTTTCTTTTTCCTTGGCTTGCTCTACTTAACAATTATTCCTTATAATTTAATACAATCTAAATATGTTTAAGACTGAGGACCATGTAATTCCTCAGATATAAGAATATGTGTTGATCATTTTCTATTGATGTGACTGCGGTTTCGGGTATAAAGCAAACTATCTGATTTCAATCCATTCCAGGGTGAAAATAGATTAATCAGAATTCATTTTATGCTCTGGAATAAATGGGGTGTGATCACTTTCATTATACTTTAAACACAAAGCTAATTTTTAAAGCAATCCAATGTAGATTTCATTTTGCAACAAGTTTCCTAATAAAATCCATATGAGTGTTACTGGTGTTATATGACTATTTACATGAGGGCTGGTTAGCTCAGTTGGCTGGACGGCTGGTTTCCAACGCAGAGTGACACCAACAGTCCAGGATCAATTCCCATACCAGCGGACATCATTAATAAAGGCCCACCTTCTCAACCTTGCCCCCCCTGCCCTCCCACTCCCACACCCCCCCACCCCGCCTCCCCCTCCCCCTGCCTCCCCCTCCCCCTCCCCTCCCCCTCCCCCTCCCCCTGGCCCCCCCCTCCCCTGAGATGTGGTGAGCTTTAGGTTAAATCACCACTCGCAGCTTATAGTTATCTGGGATTTTGGCGATTTAGGCAGCACAGTGGTTAGCACTGCTGGCTTACAGCTCCACGGACCTGGGTTCGATTCCACTTGTGTCACTGTCTGTGTGGAGTCTGCACGTTCTCCCTGTGTCTGCATGGGTTTCCTCCGGGTGCTCTGGTTTCCTCCCACAGTCCAAAGATGTGCAGGTTAGGTGCATTGGGCATGCTAAATTGCCCCTTAGTGTCCCGGGATGCGTAGGTTGAGTGATTAGCAGGGCAAATATGTGGGGTTAGGGGGATAAGGCCTAGGTGGGATTGTTGTCGGTGCAGACTCGATGGGCTGAATGGCCTCCTTCTGCGCTGTAGGGTTTCTATGATTCTATGACTTTCCTACAATTACTTCTTACAGATAAAAAGAATAAAATCTGCAAAAGATTATTTTACAAAAGAGAATGGAAATTTTTTTTGTTTTATTTGAATTAATAATAATTAGCTTATTTGGCTGTCGTCTTTGCTTCAATTCTAGATTCTAAACAGTGTAAACATAAAAGAATGAAATAAAGTCTATTTTTCATTTGTGTTACTTGTCTCCAAGCAACAGTCACCATTTCTCTGTCCTTCACTGTTGAGTTGTACGTGAGACTAAAGACAGCAGAATCCACATCTGTACTGACTGACTGTAGTACAGTAATTTATGCCCCACTTACCACCCTGTTTCTATTGGCAAGCTGCCTTTGCCAGAGGCGTAGTAAAGCAACTAAGGCAATGTAATTGCTTCTGAAGGTTCGCAGACTCATGTAAGAGATGATTTCTGCCAGAGTTTCCAGAGACATCTCTGTTTCTGGAGGCAACATAAACACTTCAACTGGAGGTACAAACGGCTACATTTTCTCAATGTTGGCAGGCTGGGCACTCAGCCAGTACATATGGGGACCACAAAGCATAATCTGCCCAACTATTCTGCCAGCCAAAATTAAAATTACAGTGCTACTTTAAAACAAAAACATGCATTTAGGCTTTAAGATGTGTAGTTAACTTCTGTTGTCCTTGATGCTGCGGACTTTACAGATTCTGCACAAGTTGAACCCTCAAATTATTTTGCAGAAGAAGTTCTAAAATAAGAATATATTCATTAGTTGTGGCAAAATGTTCAATAGATGCATTCAGATTAAGTGCTTAATTTACTTTGTAGCATAGAATAGCAGGGTTTAAATTTCTACTGATCAAATCCATTAATGAAGTAGATAGTCAACGTAAGAACATAAGAAATAGGAGTATAATTAGGCCATTCAGATCTTTGAACATGCTTTGCCATTCAATAAGATTTGACCTCAATTCCATCTTCCTGCATGATCCCCATATCCTGAAATTCCCTTAGTATCTAAAAATCTATTTACATTGATTTTGAGTATACTCATTGAGTAAGCATCCATGACTCTTTGTGATACAGAATTCCAAAGATTCACAAGATTTGAATTCCAAAATGGCTGACCCCCTTATTCCGATACTGTGCCCCCCTAGTTTTAGAGGCCCCAGCCAAGGGAAGCATCTTTCTGGTATCTATCTTGTAAAGTCATCGACTTCAGGAAGCGTAAAGGAGAACATGCCCCTGTCTACATCAATGGGGATGAAGTATAAAGGGTTGAGAGCTTCAAGTTTTTAGGTGTCTAGATCACCAACAAACCTGTCCTGGTCTCCCCATGCCAGCACTATAGTTAAGAAAGCTCACCAATGCCTCTACTTTCTCAGAAGACGAAGGAAATTTGGCATGTCAGTTATGACTCTCACCAACTTTTACAGATGCACCATAGAAAGCATTCTTTCTGGTTGTATCACAGCTTGGTATGGCTCCTGGTCTGCCCAAGACCGCAAGGATCTACAAAAGGTTGTGAATGTAGCCCAATCCATCATGCAAACCAGCCTCCCATCTGTTGACTCTGTCTACACTTCCCGCTGCCTTGGCAAAGCGGCCAGCATAATTAAGGACTCCACGCACCCAGGACATTCTCTCTTCCACCTCGTTCCTTCAGGAAAAATATACAAAAGTCTGAGGTCACGTACCAACCGACTCAAGAACAACTTCTTCCCTGTTGCTGTCAGACTTTTGAATGGACTTACCTTTCATTAAGTTGACCTTTCTCTACACCCTAGCTATGACTGTAACACTACATTCTGCATTCTCTCATTTCCTTCTCTATGAATGGTATGTTTGTCTGTATAATGCACAAGAAACAATACTTTTCACTGTATGTTAATACATGTGACAATAATAAATCAGAACAAATCAAATCAAATCAAAAAAAATTTAGTTTTTCAATGAGGTCACCTCTCATTCTTCTAAACTCTCGAGAAAATGGACCTAGTCTACTCAATCTCTCTTCATAGGACATTCCCCTCATCCCAGGGATCAATCTCATTTGTTGCATTTATCTTTCTGCATTTCCATTCGTCAGCTTGACAAGCTCCACCTCCGTAACCTGAAGGATATAGCTTAAGAAGTAAGACAAGGTTACACATTTTGGGATCCTAAAGCCTATAAAGCCATTGGCACTGAGGCCACCTTTATGAAAGCACAGCTGCAATTGTCAGGGAATGTTATCTATATAGAAAACTGTGGAAAACCAAAAAGGAATTGGGTTAGCAGAAGCAGGAAGTAAAAGAAATATAAGATCAGGATATGTGCTATCAGATGGAAAATCTGTTGACTGCATGAGCTTGTGAACTGCGATACATGACATTTTCAGCTGATATAAGCCAAAAGCAACAGCTTGTCGACCCAAAGTGGATCACCTGGTTTTGTGAAATGTGTATCAGACCTTGCTTCTATTCTGTTGGCTCAAATACGGTAAGATGGGGGCAGCTTCTATAATGTGCTTGTCCACATGTGGGGAGAGTGTACTTATATTGACATGCAAATAGTGTTTCCTGGTTCTACCTTGCTAATCCGTCTTCTGACACCCCCACACTGGTACTCCACAGCTACCTCTCTGCTCTTAGACAGCTTGTCTGAGGTCCATGTGTCCAGTTGATCATCGAGGAGACTGAACAGAACATCTTTGACTGCCTTACCACTGATTCCACTGCCCCCCCCCCCACCCCCACCACCACTTGCTGTGATGAACCAGGCTGTTTCTGACCCCAGAGTTTATATTCAATCTCTAAACATACATCCGCTGACACTTAGATTAGCATGTGAAACAGGACTTTGTCATACATACTACTGATACTCATGAAACCTGCCATTCCATTTAGCTCTCTGACTAAGCTGGTCCCCAAAAATTCTGATTATGTACACATGAATATATAAAAGATAATGCATTGTGTATCATTAACAGGTGATATTTTTATGAAATACCCATGCCATATTTGTGCTCATAATGTCTTAAGTTTCCTTTCCCTGCTGCTCCTTCTAGGTCCAATCCCGACATCAGCAGCTGAGGCGGAAGCAGTATGCTCGGTGTGGCTCTCCATGCTGTCACCACACTGTCCATGGAGGAAGCCATGCTCTCCCATGCCTGGGACATGGCAGAACTCATGGCTTGTTTGAACTCCTCCATTGAACGCACAATGCTGTGCGAGATCTCTGGCATTTCTGACATATTTTCCCCAAATCCTTTCTACGTGTCCAGCAGGCTTCTTGTGACCTCGACGAGAGGCTGGTCATCAGCGTGGGGCTCAGCATGTGTCTGGTCCCACAGCAGCTCTCTGAGTGTCAGGGGCCCACCTGTCACAGCCTCTCTTAGCTGTTGAGACGCAAATGAAATGTGTTCACTGGATCGTGGCCCCGATTCCACATGCGACTCCTCTGCAGATTATAGATGTAGCTGGGCTGACACAGGTTGCTGATGAACAGGAGATGGTGCATCCTCAGAGGCACTGGGTTCATCATCCCTGGAGGAGGAGCCATCCGGCTCCTGTCTGGCTGCAGCCTGGCCTTTGGATGGAAATGATGTGTAGTGGAGACAAACAAAAGCACATTAAGCATCAGCACATTACATTTTCTCATGTGCCTCCTGTGTGCCCATATACCACCAACAACATGCTTGCTTTTTCATCTCACCAACTGCAACTGCTCGACCTGGCTCCTCTCTCCTGAGCTGGATTACCTCCTCTGGGTCTCTGCTGGGTGACAATTCTTATACTGGCCACTCCACCTTATCTTGGCTCGTTCCTTGTCAATGTGTAGAGTTAGTAACATATCGGACGGGATTCTCCAGTCATGCCCGCCCCCGAAATAAAAATTCCTATCTGAGGTCAATGGACCTTTTGTATGCCTGTCGAATTCTCCATTCTGGACTAGAAGATTTAGGCCATCTAAGGAAACCTAACCTCCTTATCACACATACTGACACATTGCATCCAAGCACAAGGAATAGGCAAACCCCCACGCAGTGCGGCCTCAAGTATCATGTAGCACAAAACTGATTAAGTATTCATCCTCTCGGTATAGTCACTCACTCATAGATTTAAGTTATTGATGCTTTTGTAAAGGAAATGATGGCCGAGTGGCATTATCGCTAGACTATTAATCCAGAAGCTCAGCTAATGTTCTGGGGACTGGCGTTTGAATCCCGTCATGGCAGATGGTGGAATTTGAATTCAGTAAAAGAAAAAATCTGGAATTAAGAATCCACTGAGGACCATGAAACCATTGTTTATTGTCAGAAAAACCCATCTGGTTCACTTCCTTTAGGGAAGGAAATCTGCCGTCCTCACCCGGTCTGGCCTACATGTGACCCCAGACCCACAGCAATGTGGTTGACTCTCAACTGCCCTTTGAAATGGCCTAGTAAGCCACTCAGTTGTCAAGGTCAGTCAGGGATGGGCAATAAATGCTGGCCAGCCAGCGACAACCACGTCCCACAAATGAATAAAAAATGCAACAGTGCTGATTACACTGGTGGATCAAAGTACCTTTTTTCCTGCACTACAGCCAGGTTCTATTATAGACCCCAAGGTTGCTCATCTCCTCTCCCACCTCCATTCAGGCTGTCTTGGTTGGGCAGGAGGATCTTCGAGTGCCATTTGCAGGTAAAAGCTCCTCTAGCCTTTCCCTGATGGGCTGGATAAGAACATGCAGGGAGGCATTGCCGGACTGTGGGACGGGTCTATGTCTAGGCTCTGACACTTCTTAGGTTAAAGGGGCTCGGACTTAACAGGGTGGATGGGGGCATTGTCCAGGGATAAGAAAGAATAGTTTGCATTGGGCGGTCAAATTTAAAGGGGGCTCAAATTGATCAGTGAAAGCAGCAAGAAATGGATGAACTGAATTGGAAAGTTGGAGTGCTGATGCAGAGACTCCCCAATTGTGTCAGAGGCTCTTTTATAGCCCACCTGTATCTGCTGCATTGCAGATTGACAGCAGGTTCCACCAATGCAAAGTTTCTCCCTCTGGATGATCACAGATATCTCCCGTGTCAGCTGCTGGCACTTTCAATTTTAGAATCATGTGGGAACCGGCAAGGGGCATTAGCTACTCGTACTTCCGGTTTCATCTTTGGGGATAGCACGTCACAATTAAAATTCCACCCATCCTCTCATTCCATTCCTGCAATCCTCACCTTAATGAAGACTGCTACCCTTTCTACTCCTTTTCCTTTCCTATCCTTCCTGAATCCTTTGCATTCCAGGATTTTTAGTGTCAACTCCTGCCATTGTTCTGAGCAATTTCTCAGTTAGCATCACAATACCATATTCCCATGCGACCATATGCACCTGCAGCTCACCAATCTTATTTACCATTGGTGGGATTTTCTGGCACTTCTTGCTGGCGGGATCTCCAGGTCCTGAACCCCCATGGCAGATTCCCCGGCAATGTGGCGGGAGAGCCACAAGTAACATTGTAGACTTCGGGGGGACCAGAAGTTCCACTGGTGGCCAATAGCAAGCTGCCTCCACCACCAAAAAACACACTGTTGGATGTGGGTGGGTGGGGCAGATGGTGCAGGGAATCCCAGCCCATGTTTCAGCGTTTGCTTACATATACAGTGAACTTAAATTAGAACTTTGTTTATTCTTTCTTAGTCTGACCCTACCTAGTACCTTAGCATTTCTGACATTAGTATGTTCGATGTCTCGCAAACCATTTGTGCACCTTGTTTCTCCTTTCTATGGTTACATGGTTTCATGGTTACATCTTCTTATCTAGTTCATTCAAACCTGCCCCTACAGCACTACTGAAGCGGCGCGGTGGCACAGTGGTTAGCACTGCTGCCTCACAGCATCAGGGACCTGGGTTTGATTCCCGGCTTGGGTCACTGTCTGTGTGGAGTTCGCACATTCTCTCCCTGTCTGCGTGGGTTTCCTCCGGGTGCTCCAGCTTCCTCCCTCAATCCAAAAATGTACAAGTTAGGTGAATTGGCCATTCTAAATTCTCCCTCAGTGTACCCGAACAGGAACCGGAATGTGGCGACTTAGGGATTTTCACAGTAACTTCATTGCAGTGTGAATGTAAGCCTACTTGTGACTAATAAATAAATAAAATTTACTTTACTTAACTGCCCAGCAAAGACGTTGGTCCCTGTTCTATTAAGGTGCAATCCATCTGTCCTGCACAGGGCTCAGCTCCCCCATGTGACTCCCCCAGAGTCAGTCCTATGTGCCAGAATCTAAGGCTTTCTCTCCTGCACACTACCTCTCTAGCTAATGCTCTATTTGCTCTGTCCCCCCAAAACCATACACACTAGCTTGTGGCACTGCTTGTTGTTTGATCTTTGTCAGTAAAACCACCAAGACATGTTTCTTTCCAACAAGGATTGGTATCTTGAATTACAAAAAGAATGCTGCCGCAATTTGTTCGAGTTGCTGAAATGAAATTCATGGTAAAGTGCAAGGAAGGTTAGTGCGGCTGTTAAATTCCATGAAATGATTGCTGTGTTAATGGTACAAACCTATTGTCTTGTGAAACTAAGGCTAAACTGATCAATCAAAAAACACGATCAAAGGTCAAAGTCATCAATCCTCCAGTCACTCCTCAATTGGCAAGGAACTGCACACAAAGCACCTTATTCATTAATTCATGTGCATTGAATTATTTTTTTCATTCAAGCTCTCCTATTTGTAGCCTGGAAAACCTTTCTTGTGTACTTCAGCTGAAGTTTGCTAGAAGGGTCAACTGTAGACTGATTCCCTGCAGTTATTTTGGATCTTGGTCTTGGGCCGCATTTTTTTTTGACATGATGTTATAGGCGTATAGCCTGTGCCCAGTAAGATCATCAGCAGAACAGGATAGGACTGCAGGCAGTAATTGCCTACATTAGGAGTCTCCACTTTCCCATCCCTTGGAGCGACCCAATAAAGAGTTAGCGAAGATTATATCCAGTGAGACGAGACACACCCCACTGACAACTGCGGAAATGTGGCCCACCTGGGCATCCAGACCAGGAATGTTGACACTTTACAAAGGGAGCATTGGAGAAACTCTGATTTCTTTCTGGGGGAGGACAAGCATAACTATTCTCCCCAGAACCAGCAACTCGGCCTCTGGTATCTCTAAAACAGCAGGACTCTAGATTTCCAGGGCCTGTGGCTATGCTTCCTGTTTCAAAACCATATCAGCCATGGCTAAGTTCATAACACACTCTCGCCTCTTCTTACAAGGTTATAAGTCCACATTCTATCTAGGACACAAAACCAAAAATCAAGTTGACACCTAGCAGGGTACTGAGGGAGTGCTGCGCTATCAGAACAGTCATTTTTGAGATGAGATATTAACCCTTCCTTAGATGGACAAGAAGGATCCTATGAGCAGGATTTTCCTGCAGAGAGTAGCCCCGTCAGCCAATGGCAGTCCACCTCCACTGTGTGGGATTGGGGTGGGGAGGTGGGGATGGGGGAGTGGGGGGGGGGGGGGGGGGGGGGGGCATCTGCCGGGGGGGGGGTGGGGGGGTGCAGAAAATCCTGCCCAATGACACTGTTTTGAAAAGTAGCAGGTGAGTTATCGCCAGTGTCTTGGCCAACATTTATCCCTTAATCAGCATGACAAAATCTAGATGATCCATCCATTATCGCACTGCTGTTTATGGGAGCTTCCTGTCACAAATTGGCCGCTGCATTTCCCACATTACAACATTGACCGCACTTCAAAAGTGCTCCATTGGCTGCAACGTGTTTTGAAACACCCTGTGAGTGGAATTTTATGAATTTTTTCTAAGTGTCCAGCCAGCTAGAAAACGGGAGAGTTCCTGATCCGTTTTTGAACGAGTTTTCACTCCAAATCTTATGCCTCAGTCATTGAAAAAAATGGGCAAGAACATTTCTAGCTTTGAGAGGTAGTGGGCAGGACTTAATTTTCCAGACAGCCTGCAACTCAGATTGGAGCCACAAACTGAGCATGCGCAGAAAAGGCTCAAGAACAGCAGCTCTCCTGAATGACTATCAAAGATAAAAAACATATTCTTAGTTCTAATACAGAATCCAAAAAAAAATTAAAAATACAATTTCACAGCTAATATCTATTTAAGAATACCCATCAATATTAAAAGCAATGCTTCACATGAATCCCAAGAAAATCAGTTGTTGGGCAGTTGGGCAGGAAAGCTGTCTGCCTTATGATATCCAACTCCTCGACAACTAGATAAATACTGAGGAGCTACCACCAGTATCCTTCTATAATTTTCCTGATGTCCTGAAAGGAAACTGGAACAGTTGTACCCTTCTAAACCAGGTTACATAATTCTTTAGCAACAATGGGTGTTACCTCTTTGATTAACTATTAGATGTGTCTTTATTATTTTCTATTATTTATTTGTTGAATTTGTTTTGTTATTCACACTGTGGGCCCATATATGGTCATAATGGTCTAAAATATGCCCTTAATATATTTCCTGTTTACCTTCAATAGTTTCTACTTCTATAGAAGTGATTTTAAACTTTTTATAGAAGTATAGATTTTCAAAGTATGTTTTTCTCACTTGCTGAGGTAATATTTAAGAATGACTCATGAATAGCTAAGGAGAGACAATAAAAACTGTTAAAGTGCCTTTGAAAATGACTTTAAAGCTTCTTCTAATCTTTAGTTAGAGTGAAGAGAACATGAAAGGCCCTGGTGTTACTTTATAGTTGGCACAGATGAGGCCTGTTGAACACCTGTTCAAACCAAAGCTGTTAGCAAATGCTGGCTATGTATATGAGTGGAGGTCTCTGGGTAAAAATGGCTATACTTGAATATGTATCAATTTTCTCAACTGTAAAGTATAACATATTAAGCACATATGAATCCTACCTATTTATTCATAGTTCTTTGACAGCCAGCAACCTGCTGGGGGAAAGGGTGCGATCAAGGGATTCGGCATTGGAAGACATGGAGGCTGAAAGCCATCCCCTGTCTCCTCTCTCCCACAACCTCCTCCACATGACCCCCATCCTGTCTTCGCTCACCTGAGTCCAGGGATCCAGCAGTGATCCCTGGTGAAGTCCCTGAGATCTTTGTCACAGTAGCCAGAGCTCACAGTGGTCAGAGCTCACAGTGGTCAGAGCTCACAGTGGTGTTGCTGGCAATGGAAAGCTGTTGGTCTCTGATTGATCAGCATCTATCAAGTGGGCACGATTTACACCACTGGCATCCAGAATTCTGGGGTAGGCTCAGCACTGGTCAGTAAAGTGCCTGAGAGGCAATAGTTAGGTTGGGTCCACAGAAGTGAGGCTGGGTTTCCATCAGTTGTCTAACCAGTGGGCAGGAACATTAAACCCAGCCCATGATTTCAGTCCATCTGCAGAGGGTGCCTACATACATACCAGAATTGATGGAAAGCTATTCAGCCTTGTCCTCTTGAAATACAAAACTAAAGTGCATCAAGTCCTCATTAGAGAGATGCCGTACACTGATGATGCTGCACTAAAATTCCATACTGCGTAACAAACACCTACAATGATAAATAGACAGACTCTCCCATGCCTGTAAAGAGTTTGGTTTGACCATCAGCATCAGGAAAATAAATGTCATAGTCCAGAATATTGCTATCCTGCTGACAATCAGCATTGACAATGTGACACTGGAGGTTGTTGATACTTTGCGGAACAACAGCAACCTGGCTAAGAACACCAAACTGTGAGTCTACCAAGCCTGCATCCTCAGCACACTCCTCTACAGTGGTGAGATGTGGACAGCATATGCTAGAAGGAGAAAATGCTGAACAGTTTCCACCTTCACTGTCTCAGTCATATCCTCAGCATCATTTGGCAGGACATGGTCCCCAATTCAGAGGTCCTGGAGTGCGCTAATTCCATAAGCATACACTCATTACTGAACCAACAATGTCTGCGTTGGCTCAGCCACGTTTATCGGATGGATGATGGCCGTATACCCAAAGACCTTCCATGCAGTGAATCGACCACTGGGTAATGACCTCCTGGGCATCTGTACCTCTGCAACAAAGACATCTCCAAGTGAAATATGAAGATGGTGGACATTGACATTGATACCTGGGAGACCGTCGCTGATTGACAAGAACTCTGTAGATGACTGTTTTGAGGGGCATTGGAAGAAATGAGCAGAAACAAAGTTCAGCTGGCCCCCTTGCCCAGAGAAGACATTGGCCAGTGAATCCTACAGCTTCTAAGCCCACTGTCTTCCTCTGCTTTAAATTCAGCAGATACAGCCCAAGTGGGGCTTTTCACCCAAATCTGGCAATGTTTAACTTAACACACAGTTGACCAAGCTGCAAGCCATTGTCTCTTGAAACGGAAGGCTGCCAAAGATGGACAATTTTGTGCTCCAGCATTATTACAGGAACAGGAAAAGCATATTTAGGCCTTCGAGCCTAGTCTTCAATTCAATCAGATCATGTACCTGAATTTCACTTACCCACACTGGTTCTTTATCCCTTGATATTGTGACCTTTTGCAATTAACCTAGCGTCAACAGTGCTTTGGGAAATCACTCCAATGCTCTCTGACATCCCTTACCAATGTAGCTCCAATTATCAGATGATTTTATTTTATTACACGATGCCCCCTTGTTCTGGGCTCTGCCACCAGAGGAAGTTGTCGATCAAATCTGTTAATTATTTTAAACAGCTCAGTCAGATTTTCAATAAATTATGCATTCTGCAGCGAAAAAAGTATTTCCTGATCTAATGTGTGGAAGCTTCACTCAGTTTTGCTTCCTCCCATTGAGGCCAGACATTAGAGGTGACTCACAAGCAAAAGGCACCTGTTAAAGGGACAGGCTTTTATGTTGAAGATTTGGTTCGGTTTTTAGCTTGTTTTTTGAAATTTTGTTGCAATTGTATTTGTTTTGTTTGGGGGAGGGTGAATCACAACTAGAGGAAATGTTTATATCAATGGATTAATAATCTTAGTCATGATTTTAAATTCTCGGCTTATGTTTGTCAGTTGGGAAGTGGGTGGTAAGTTAGAAACTCGCTCATTGCTTTAGAGATGAGACCATAGAACCCCTACAGTGCAGAAAGAGGCCATTCGGCCCATCGAGTCTGCACCGACAACAATCCCACCCAGGCCCTATCCCCATATATTTACCTGCTAATCCCTCTAACCCTCATATTTACCCACTAATCCCTCTAATCTACGCACCCCGGGACACTAAGGGGCAATTTAGCTTGGCCATTCAACCTAACTGTGGGAGGAAACCGGAGCACCCGGAGGAAACCCACGCAGACACGGGGAGAATGTGCAAACTCCGCACAGACAGTGACCCGAGCCGGGAATCGAACCGAGGTCCCTGTGAAGCAGCAGTGCTAACCACTATGCTACCGTGCCGCCCTAATGACGCCTGAGACGTGGGGCACTTTACCTCCTGGGCATCATTTCAATCCTGCTGTCTGCATTTATACCCATTCCAGGCGTGACATCAATGGGAAACTACAGAAATTCCCAGAGGTCTCATGACCATGAATGGGAGTGTGGTAGGATGAGGTCAAATAAGCTTTCTTTGTGGGAAGCAGAGGAACAGTCCAACTCCTCCTGGCCCTACAAAGAATGAAAAAAATAATTAAAACTCCTTGTGGCCTCAATCCTCCTTCCCACTGATCTGTTAGAATCATAGAATTCCCACAGTGCAGAAAGAGAACATTTGGTTCATCGAGCCTGCAAAGACAACAATCCCACCCAGGCCCTATCACCATAATCTGACGTATTTACCCAGCTAATCCTTCTTGCATTAAGGGGCAATTAAACATGGCCAATCCACCTAACCTGCACATCTTTAGACTGTGGGAGGAAACAGAGCACCCAGAGGAAACCTACGCAGCCACGGGGAGAACATGCAAGCTCACACAGACAGTGACCCAAGCCGGGAATCGAACCTGGGTCCATGGCACCATG
Source organism: Mustelus asterias (assembly GCF_964213995.1). Classification (NCBI taxonomy): domain Eukaryota; kingdom Metazoa; phylum Chordata; class Chondrichthyes; order Carcharhiniformes; family Triakidae; genus Mustelus; species Mustelus asterias. The sequence continues at coordinate 81,784,147 of NC_135806.1, read as the reverse complement.
AGGCAGCAGTGCTAACCACTGTGCCAACATGCCGCCCTCTTGTTGTGGTAGGAAACTCATTGAAGCCATGAGTGAGAATTGCATCTGAGTGTCGATGGATGTCATTGGGACCAAATAAACATATGTCAAAAAGCATGCGCCACAGCGAGCAGCTGCCTTTGTCAACTGCTCATTTCAACATCTCAAAATTGGGAACTACTCATCTTACCCTGGTGTTCCAGGGTGAGATGAGTAAAAAGGGTTATTTTAACTGCCCACCAGTTCAGTTTCCTCTGGGCCAATGGGTTAAAATTGCCTTCAGTATTGAAAAGATACTGACAGGAAAAGAAAATTCAACAGTTCAGCAGAATAGGAAGATCCATAAAGAAGATTGGATTGTAAATTAGCTTTTACACTACCAAGTTTCACTCTGCCTCAGGGATCCATTTAATTGTAACTCGTGTCCAGTGCTGTTTGCCAAATCCATGGGAAATTAATGAAGGTTGCTTTTAAACGCATGCCAGTACTAGTATTCCATGTTTTGAGTGTTACAAGGTAAAAAAAGCATCCGTTAATGCTTTATTCTGTACTAGCAAAAGGAAATTCTCTTATTAAGATGTTACCAAGCAGAACCAAATAAATCTGTTCTTAGGTATAAGGTATGCTCAATGTTCGGGTGTCGAGGACTTCGACATCCTCATATTGTGCTGGTTTGCAGGGGCTGTCTCAGAAGGGATTTTCTGAGGCAGAATCAAAAATGTTATCATAAATGGTCCCTGAACGTTAGTGCATAAAAATATTAATAAGGGAGTTTTTAAAAAAGTTTTTATTTATTAATGTCACAAATAGGCTTACATTAACACTGCAATGAAGTTACTGTTAATGAAGTGGAGATCTCCTCAGAGGTTAGTGGATAGGGACTGGACAGTAGTCCATCTAAGTGTTGTTTCTACATGTCACTGCAGGGAAAATTTAAGAATTGCCCATGTGTTCCCAAAGGCAGGTCATTTAGGAATAAGAAAGACTCAGGCTAAAGTAATGAAGTACTTTTATTGGTCAGGATTGCTTGGAGATCTGCTTGGATTTTACTGAAATGTCACACATGTCAACTGGTTGGGAAGCCAGAGCCATTGATTAAAGCAGTTCTGTCAATCCCAATACCTGCTTTTGATGAAACAAGTGGCTCAAGGACGGCAAAATGGCACAATGGTTAGCACTGCTGCCTCACAGCTCCAGGGACCCAGGTTCAATTCCAGCCTTGAGTGATTGGCTAGAATCATAGAATCCTACAGTGCGGAAGGAGGCCATTTGGCCCATTGAGTCTGCAATGGCCACAATCCCACCAAGACCTATCCCCATAATCCTATGGGAATCATTTACCCCAGCTAGACCCCGACACTAAGGGACAATTTAGCATGGCCAATCCACCCAACCTGCACTTCTTTGGACTATGGGAGGAAACTGGAGCACCCGGAGGAAATCCACACAGACATGGGGAGAATGTGAAAACTTCACGCAGACAGTGACTCGAGCCGGGAATCGAACCCGGGTCCCTGGCACTGTGAGGCAGCAGTGCTAACCATTGTGCCACCGTGCTGCCCCATCTATGTGGAGTTTGCACATTCACCCTGCTACTCTGACGAAGGGTCATCCTGCCTCGAAACGTTGGCTCTATTCTGCCCCCCCCCACAGATGCTATCAGACCTGCTGAGAGTATCCAGCGTTTTTTGTTAGTTTAAGAGTAAAGCAGATTAAGTCATTTCCACACCACCCGAAGTTTCAGAGAGCGTTGGAAAGATGCTAACAACCGTTAAAAATTAAGAATCGAGTTTATTGCCTTGATTAACCTTGGGGCTGCATAAGGGAATTTCATTTTTATTATTTTCCATTTGAGATGCATCTATTGAGTCAAATGGTTTGAATCCCTTTTGTGTTGACCTATGAACATGAAGTAAGGGGGCCAGTTAAATTCATTAAAGAGAAAGTTATGGTCCAGGAGAAGGAAATTCACCTCTTAAGCTCAGGTTTTGAGAAAGACTATTAAAAGCATGCACAGTAACTCAGGAACTTAAAACTTCCCAACAGGTAATGAAAAATTGAGCAGATAAGAAAGACAAACTGTTAAACCTGGTGCTAAAATACTGGTTTGTCGGACATCCACATTGGCTGAATGGGATTTCACGTTGGATGGCCACCTCAAAGCAAGTTCCTTCGCCAACCCCCTCCAACAGCGACTTCAAATATAACATTCCCAATCAGATCTGCAAATCAAGATTTGGTTTCATATCACATATGAGACTGCACCAATCTTGATGGTGAATAATTGGTCCCCTTGCTCAACACTCATCTCTCGAAGTGAAATCCATCAGCAATAAAGTTTGATCACCAAACAGAACAGCTGAAGTTGCAATGTCGAGAGAAGCTCAGAATTGTTGCTGATTCATGGGGTGACTGTAATGAACAGAAGCAGTTTGGGTACTCACTGCTGTTCATCATCAGCATTCAGAGAGAAGTGCACAAATCACCGGGCCAACAAGTTTTTGTATCATTCTAAAATACAAACTGATAATGAATACAACAACAATGCTGCAAACATGCTTCAAGAATGAATCCTACATTATAAAACTGGCATCAGTCAAATGCAATTTTGTAACTTTGAAACAATACTCTCCCAGGTCTGAGCTGATGTGCACTTGTCTGAAAATCATGGTTACAATGCTACCAGAATCCCCACTCGCAAAGCTTTGTGTCGGGGAGCTGCTTGGCAAAATAACTCTAAAAATAGAAGCCAGCCAATCATCTCCCAGTGTTCGCATGAAATTTAACTGAATGGTTTACACCATTGTAGTCGGCGGTATTGTACAATTGTGCATTTTTCAGTTAGAACCGAGAAATTAGATCCCCGCCCACTCCCCACCCCCATTACAAGTCTTAACAACAGCTTATTGTTAAGATATCTGTGAATGACAAGTAACAGTGTAACCTTTCTTCTGAGCTTTCCCCCACACATTTCATTATCATTTAGAGACTGAGCTAACAGGCAGCTTTGTCTTTGTGGACACAAATAAATCCACATATCTCACTGCCTCATACATAGAGAAATGAAAGGCACCTACATCCTCTGCAGATATTTGGAGAGATCAAATGATCAGCATGCTGGGGAATGAGGGCTGAAACAGAAATCCAGTGCTGCAGCTTCTACATTATTTGTCGTGCTAGAAAAAATAAATGTAAAGCTAATTAAAGACTGAATTAATGCTTTTTTTCCCCCTTCTCAGGTTTCTTGCCTCTGCTTTGAAGGTGCCGTCTGTTACTTATAAACAGAGGTTAAATAAATGCAGCCTACACTCTGGACCCGCCATGGATTTGCACCTTGATGTGAAGAGGCTTATACACTGTGATGAACACTTGAGCGTTGCCATCAGGAGCTCCTTGCAGGGCCACCAATGGTGGAAAGTTTGGGGGAAGGGACCAAACAAAGTGAGGCCCAAAAGGTCCTCAATGGTAGAACAGACGAAGAAAGACTATTTGATTAAACTGGCTGCAAAGGCAGAAGAGGGCTGCAAAGTCAAGGTGGCCCCAGTCAATGTGGTTCAACACATCACCAAATCCTGTCCACTAACCCATCAAGATCATGCGGACAATGACAATGCCCTCAGGTCACCACACTAAACAAAGTCATGCATAGGTTTCTACTGGGTCCATTAATCAATGGTGGTGGAGAATTGGTAATGGGGAAAGGGCGGTGAACTTGGGAGTCCCGAATCAAGAATCTGCACACAAGCGAAGGTTGTTGGACACCTGCGTTGAGACAGGAAAAAAACCAGAAATTACTGGAAAGACACAGCAAATTGGGCAGCATGTGTGGAGAGAGAAGCAGAGTTAAAGTTACGAGTCTGTATGACTTTTCTTCAGAGCTGGGATGGATGTGTTGGGACAGATGTGTCTTTGGACAGCAGCATCTGTAATGGAGCAGTATGTTCTGCTCATCCCAAATGAGGAAGTGTGTAGAAAAGGAGCCTCACAAATAGGATGTCCCATTTTCTCCTGGCTGAGATCATCATATTAGTGCTCAAAGAAAGAAAACTTTAAATTCGGAACTTCGAATGTTAGAGTCACACGTCTTAATGATGGAGCAGAGTAGCAACAAATAAGGAAATCAAAGGAAGTAAATCCTGCACTCTAGATCCCAATATTTTGTGGGATGTCCATGTCCATGTGTGCTCAAAGATCTGTGAGCTGAGAATAAATCTGTTCAGTCGCATGAGGACCCATGACAGAAACACACAGAACCCTGAGTAGATTCATCCTCAAATCGAAAGACAGCTACAGATACTCTCTGGAGTTTAGAAGAATGAGAGGGGATCTCAATGAAGAAGATTCAGAGAGGTCCTGACTGGATAGATAGTGAAAGGCTGTTTCATACATGGCCAGGGAAACTAGAGCTAGGGGGCATAATCTCAGAATAATGGGGGTTCCCTCATTTGGACTGAGATAAGCAGATACTTTTTCACCCAGAGGGTGGTGAATCCATGGAGTTCTCTACCCCAGATGACTGTGAGTATTCAGTCATTGAGTATATTCAAGACTGAAATCAATAGATCTTTGGACACTGAGATTGTACTGGCATGGGCCTTTAATGGGGAGTGTTTCCCAAGGGCCACACGATCTACGAGGACCTAGGTTGGAAGCTGAGCCAATCGGCAGGAAGACGCGTACCACAGGTCGAGGAGCCAGGGAGTCGAGCAGAACAGTCACATTTGTAATCTAGTCTGACCTTGTTGTATATATTTCTTCTGTTGGCAATAACATCTTTCATTGTTAAAGCCACATCAAGTCACCTTCGATCGGTTGCAGACAATCAGAGATATGGGGATGAGTCAGGAAGGTGGAGTTAAGGATATTATTCAACAATGGAGCAAGTTCAGGTGACCAAATGGCCTACTCCTGTTCCACCTGTGGCATGGTGGCCCAGTGGTTAGCAATGCTGCCTCACAATGCCAGGGATCCGGGTTCAATTCCAGCCTCGGGTCACTGTCTGTCTGGAGTTTGCACATTCTTCCTGTGTCTGCGTGGGTTTCCTCCAGATGTTCAGGTTTCTACCCACAGTCCAAAGTATGCGGGATAAGTTAATTGGCCATGCTAAATTGACCCAAATATCAGGGGGATTAGAAGGGTAAATATGTGGGATTACGGGAATAGGTCCTGGGTGGGATTGTGGTCGGTGCAGACTTGATGGGCTGAATGGCCTCCTTCTGCACTGTAGGGATTCTATTTCTGATGTCGCGGTGGCACGGTGGCACAGTGGTTAGCACTGTTGCCTCACAGCGCCAGGAACCCAGGTTGATTCCCGGCTTGGGTGACTGTCTGTGTGGAGTCTGCACGTTCTCCCCGTGTCTGCATGGGTTTCCTCTGGGTGCTTCGATTTCCTCCCACAGTCTGAAAGATGTGCGGGTTAGGTGCATTGGCCATGCTAAATTCTCCCTCAGTGTAGCTGAACAGGCGCCGGAGTGTGGCGACTAGGAGATTTTCACAGTAACTTCATTGCAGTGTTAATGTAAGCCTACTTATGAGACTAATAAATAAACTTTGAACTTAGTTATGGTACATTTCCATCGAACTTTTGTTAACTGGCCATTTTTAAAGCTACTCAATCAAAAATGAGCCCACCAATCTTGCGTGAACTTTTCTTTTGAAACAAAGTTTGTTAGCATTTTCTGATGAAAATAAATGGCTTAAAGCCTGCATTAAAATCGTGGACAGAGGAAAATGATAAAATGCTTCAATCCCTGTCCCGTTCATATTGCCCAGAGTATATCTGACGAGGGTGTCAAAGTTTTAGATCAAGGTGAAAAATTGCGATTGAAATAATTGAGATTATTTGATCAGGCTGCAAAGAGTATGTTATTGTCTCAGTCTTTGGTTTGGAATAATAAGGACTTAGAAAGCCATGCTGATTATTCTGTGAAATTTTGGATTCAGCATTAATGCCAGCCATGATTAGCACGACAGTACAATTAGTTCTTATACTGTTGATCAAGTCATAAAGATACTGTTCCCCTGATTACAGCCTGGCCTTTCCTGCCATGTAATTACCACAAAAAGTTCAACAGGACGAGATATGAGATGGATGTAATCAGGCTGGCCATGCACACTGAGCTGTTGCTGTGGACACATAAAGGGCTGCAATTAATTGAACCAATGGCAATAAAAGAGATGTTAAAAAAATGGCGAATTGTTAGCAACCATTTTCATAGAATCCCTACAATGCAGAAGTAGGCCATTTGGCCTATCAAGATGGCACCAGCAACAATCCCACCCAGGCCCTATCCATATGACACCATGTATTTACTCTGACACTAAGGGGCAATTTAGCATGGCCAATCCACCTAGCCTGCACATCTTTCGCACCATCACACAAAAGTAATCTCTATTCCACAGCATGGTGGCACAGTAGTTAGCACTGCTGCCTCATAGTGCCAGGTTCAATTCTAGATCCAGGTACAATTCCGGCCTCGGGTCGCTGCCTGTGTGGAGTTTGTACATTCTCCCCGTGACTGTGTGAGTTTCCTCTGGGTGCTCTGGTTTCTTCCGGGTGCTCTAGTTTCCTCCCACTCTCTAAAGATGTGCAGGCTAGGTTGATTGGCCATGATAAATTGCCCCTTGGTGTCAGGGGGATTGCAGGGTAAACACGTGGGGTTGCAGTGATAGGGTCTGAGTGGGATTGTTGTCGGTGCAGGCTTGCACCGACAACAAATGGGCCAAATGGTCTCCTTCTGTATGGATTCTGTGAGTCTAAGGTGTCCCTTGGATTCAGTATTATAATGTATATTTTTCTTTCAGGTTAGGCCCAGGTAATCGATCTTGCAGCAATGACAGTGATCAAGATCATGAGGATATATTACCGAACTCTGAATCCTTTCCACTAATATTTGCAAGCACCAGCATAATTACACACATTCTGTGGGATGCCATTATTGAATATAAAAAGCTGTTGGGTGGGTAACAATGTACCTGTGAAAAAGAGAAAATTGCCAAAAGAGGAGAAGAACCCAAAATAAAAAGAAAATGGAGAAACTCAGCAGGTCTGGCAGCATCTGTGGAGAGAGAAACACAGTGAACATTCCAAGTCCATATGGCACTTCAACAGAACTGAAAAGGATAGAAATATGAAGAATTATGAACTTGGAGAGGGGATGGGCAGAATGGAAAGTCAGTGATAGGTTTGTGCTAAGGAAAGATTAACAAAGATATCAATTCCTCCACCACCAATGCTCAGTAGCAGCAGTGTGTACTATCTACAAGATGCACTGCAGCAATTCACCAAAAATCCATAGACAGCATCTTCCAAACCCACGATCACTTCCGACTAGAAGGACAAGGGCAGCAGATACATGGGAACACCACCACCTGCAAGTTCCCCTCCAAGCCACTCATCACCCTGACTTGGAAATATATCGCTGCTCCTTCGCAGTCGCTGGGTCAAAATCTTGGAATTCCCTCCCTAACGGCATTGTGGGTCAACCCACAGCATGTGGACTGCAGCGATTCAAGAAGGCAGCTCAACACCACCTTCTCAAGGGCAACTAGGGATGGGCAACAAATGCTGGCCAGCCAGCGATGCCCATATCCCACAAATGAATAAAAAAAGATAAAGGGGCTGTTCATGGTCCCATGAGGGACTGAAGAGTGTTAATAGTGGCAAAGGAAGTATAACAGAATGTGTTAATAGGAAAAGAGGTCAGTGCTCAGTGGGAGCAAAATTGAGGGGCAGTGGCCATGTGGGGAAGGGATAGGTAGTGTTGGGACAAGCCAGGGGACCAGAACAACAGAAAGCAAAAATGGGGAGTCAAGGTGGAGAGGAAAGTTCACAGCTTAAAGTTGTTGAACTCAATGTTGAGTCCAGAAGGCTGGAAGGTGCCTTGTCGGAAGATGAGGTGTTTTTCCAGCTTGTGTTGGGCCTGGCTGCCTGGCCGATTTATGGCCCCAACATGCCCCACACCCCCACCACTTGGATTTTGCTGACTGCTTAATTATTGATGGCTTTCCGTTGTATTTGGAGGTTGTAATTTCCTGTATGTATATCATTTTTCACATCTTTAGGTCATGCAGTGTGCTTTATAATGTATGTCTTAATTCTCTTTACTTTTATACATGTTTTCATCCAAATAAGGATGTTGTTGACTCTAACAACAACAAAAAATCCAAAAAGGAAAACTGTCTTTCTTTGTCAGCACCTTTGAGAACACCCTTTTATTGAGATTGGAGCATCTAATATATTATGTTATCTAAATTATATATGTGTGATGTTTATGTGTGTGTTTGTGTGTATGCATGCATGTATTTGTGTGTGTGTGTGTATAAAAATGCAGTGCACATCCTGTTCACAAACTTTCTATGCCAACATTTAACAATAAAACTTTCCATGTAAACACTCATAATGGTATCCATATATTTTTTATTTGTTGATGGCATGTGACCAGTTGCTGGCTAAGCCATCGTTCATGGTGGAGGGTAATTGTTCTTGAGAAAGTGATGTTATCTTCTTAAACCACTGCTGTCCTTGTGAAAAAGAAACAGCCATTGTGCTATCAGGGAGAGAGTTGCAGAATTTTGATTTAGCGACAGTGAAGGAACAGTGATAAAGTTTCAAGTCAGGATGGTGTGTGACTTGGGAGGGAAATTGCAGTTGGTGTTGTTCCCATGCACCTGCTGTCTTTGTCATAGAATCCCTATAGTACAGAAAGAGGCCATTCAACCCATCGAGCCCGCGCTGACATCAATCCCATCCATGCCTTACCCCTGCAACTCCACGTATTTACCTTGCTAGTCCCCACTGACACTAAGGGGCAATTTAGCATGGCCAATGCACCTAACCTGCACATTTTTGGAATGTGGGAGGAAACCGGAGCACCCTGAGGAAACCCATGCAGACATGGGGAGAATGTGCAAACTCCACACAGATAGTGACCCAAGCCGGGAATCGAACCCGGGTCCCTGGCGCTGTGAGGCAGCAGTGCTAACTATTGTGCCACCATGCTGCCCATTTGCTTGTCTAGATGGTAGAAGTTGTGGGTTTGGAAGGTGTTGTTGAGAGATCTTTGGTGAATTGTTGTAGTGCATCATGTAGATGGCACACTGCTGCCACTGTGTGCTGGTCATGGAAGGAATGAATGTTTAAGGCGGTGCATAGTGCATCAATCAAGTAGCTGCTTTGTCCAGGATGATGTTGAGCTTCTTGAGTGTTGTTGCGTTGCATTCATCCAAGCAAATAGAGAGTGTTCTATCACATTCCTGACTTGTGTCTTCTAGATAATAGACAGGCTTTAGGGAGTCAGGATGTGAGATTCTTGCCACAGAATTCTCAGCCTCTGACCTGCTATTGTAGCTATAGTATTTAAGTGGCTGGTCCAGTTCAGTTTCTGGGTAATAGTAATTCCCAGGATGTGGATAGTGGAGGATTCCGCAATGATAATGCCATTTGATGTCAAGGGGCGATATTTATATTTTCTCTTGTTGGAGAAGTCATTGCCCACCACTTGAGTAACACAAATGTTATTTACCACTTTTCAGCTTAAGCCTGCATGTTGTCCAGCTCTTCCTGCAGCAGGGCATAGTCTGCTTCAGTACCTGAGGAGTTGTGAGTGGAACTGAACACGGTGAAATCCTCAGCAATAATCCCCACTTCTAACCTTATGATGGAGGGAAAGCCATTGATGAAACAGCTAAATACGGCGAGACTCCGACAATATCTTGAGGACTGCCAGTAATGTTCTGGGTCTGAGGTGATTGACCTCCAAAAACTGCAACTATCTTCGTGCTAGGCATGACTCCAACCGGTGGAGAGCTTTCCCCCAATTCCCATTAACTTCAATTTTGATGGGTTTCTTTAATGCTATGGATGGTCAAATGTTTTCTGAAGGGCAGTCACTTAGTTCACCTCTGGAATTTAACTCATTTGTCTAAGTTTTGACCAAAGCTGTAATGAAATCTGGAGATGAGTCGCTGTGGCACAACTCAAACTGAACATCACTGGGAAGTGGGCAGTTTATTAGTGAATGAGCGATACTTGACAGCATTGTCAACAGCACCTGCCACCACTTTGCTAATGATTGAGAGATTAATGGGGTAGTAATTGGCCAGATTGGTGGACATAAAAACTTGGGTAGTTTTCCACATTGTTGGCTAATTGCTAGTGTTGTCGGTGCAATGAAACAGCTTACATTGCTGTGTATCAATGGTTGTCTGTCACAGTGTACAGTCTATCACAGGTTCAGGCCACTAAGTGTCACTGTGGTGTATTGGCCTAGAATTTGATAGAATTTAGTTTTTCACTCTCTTTTGCTCGATAGTAATCTTACACTTTTCAGAATTTTGTCAGGACTAGGTCTTGAAAATCACAGCTTTTCTTCATTATATTCTCCCTGTAGTGTGTTGCATCTGGCCACATACCTACTGCTCTGCTCACCTGTCCATCCATCTTTGCATCCAAATATTTCCATTACTATGCTGAAAATAGAGCCCCAGGCTCATCACTGTCCTCTCACAGCTGAAAAATGCTCCAAAAATTCCATCTCAAGCTCATTGTTCCATTCTGCTATCTGCTCCCCTGGTTCCCAAACATCCCTCCTTCACCTGTCAAAGATTTGACCTTCAATCAGGGAATAAAAAAAATCTAAAATTACTCTCAGCCTAAATCTGAAAGGCCTTCAGTCTGAGCTAAATTCCACTGTATATTTATTTCACACTCCGTTAAGTTCCATGATTTAATTCATATTTACTTATTTCATGCTCACCTCTAAAATTGTATCTATTATTATAAAACTGGGACTCACCAAATTATTTCCCTGCCAAATCCTCCAATTATTTTCCTACTTATGCACCCTACTTCATCAGCAGAAATATTGATGGTTCATTGGTACCTGATAAAGATACTAATGGTTTTACTGCATGTAATCTTTGGGACTAACTGAATCCTAGATTCATAGCTTCCATTTTGGTTTGAAAGTCAAAGGGCTTGATGAAGAGATAGGAGAGCAGGTAAAGGTGAGAAGGGACAGGCAGCGTGGCTAATTCTTATGATCTCTTCAGATGTAGAACAGAGTTGGAAACTTCTCAAAAAACTTGTGAATCGTTCAACTGATCCATTCATCCCCAAGCTATTCCCTGACAACTCTTCATTCTCATTGATTCAAGAAGGAAAAATACTGCTAAGGATTTTAGGAGGAGTGTGAGTCAATTATGTGAATGAAGTTAATTGTTGTGTGTCAACAGGGAATGTTGTTTTGGGTCTTGATCCACATAGACTTACTCCACATAGACTGTGTGGTAAATGTGATTAAAAGACTTTGAAACAATCAGTTACTGCAAATGGGCATTCTATTATACGTGAGTGCTATTGCCATACAATTGTATTAAATTCAGTTCACAGTATTTTAATCTGTTACAGGGAAAAAATCATTAGAAAGGATTAAATAATCAATGTGGGCCTACGCATTACCAATAGTGGGTGAGTAAAAGGGGGTGGAATATTTATCATTGTTTGAAAAATACTTAAAAGAAGTTGTGATGCATATCCATAAAACAAAACCTCTGAAGCAACTGTGACCTCCACCATATGGTTGTTCAACTCTACTGTTTCGTTCAGAGTCAATTCCTTCTCATGCTCCAAGTTACTGTTGCCGCTTTAATTTAGTGTATATCAAACAACGGGCAATCGACCGATGTGAAATAAATATTCATGTACGTTTGTGGCTGTTTATGGAATTAAGTGGGTGAAGGGTTTTAGCACAGAAACGGTTAACATGATTAATGAAATAAAAAAGTCTGATCTTTGGAATGGTTTTGATTTTAAATAATGGCTTCAACACAGTTTCATTGTTTCATTTCAGTAAACATAGAAACATAGAAACCCTACAGTGCAGAAGGAGGCCATTCGGCCCATCGAGTCTGCACCGACCACAATACCACCCAGGCCCTACCCCCACAGATTTTACCCGCTAATCCCTCTAACCTACGCATCCCAGGACTCTAAGGGACAATTTTTAACCTGGCCAATCAACCTAACCCGCACATCTTTGGACTGTGGGAGGAAACCGGAGCACCCGGAGGAAACCCACGCAGACACGAGGAGAATGTGCAAACTCCACACAGACAGTGACCCAAGTCGGGAATCGAACCCGGGACCCTGGAGCTGTGAAGCAGCAGTGCTAACCACTGTGCTACCGTGCCGAAACAGACAACATCATTGCTTCCACACTGCTTTAAGACTATGATATATCATTAATACTGTAAAACTTCACCAAGGCCAGGATTTCAGGATGGCGGGGTTTCCCTTCCTGTCATCTGAGAAATTCATCAGCAGGAAAATGGCCAGAGACCGACTGGGCAATCTGCTTGGCTGGCCACTCTCTAGCCCCAGCAACGCCTATGGCTGCAGTGGGCAGGACTGGGAGTCCAGGACCAGATATGTGTGAGGGTTTGAGGTTGGGGGTGGAGGCGATGCCCAGTGGATTGACAGGGGCTGGGATGTTGGGGTATTGGGGGAGAGGTCGGGGAGGGGAGGGATTAGAAGACCCACAGGGGCTGGATCTTTTGGTTGGGGGGGGGGGGGGTGCCCAGTATTGAAAAGAGGCATTGATGTAAGCACCCCCTTTCATGCCTGAGGCTTGAGTGGGGTCACTATCTGGGCATTAATGGTGTGCACTTAAGGGTCTGAACTGAGGCAAAGGCAGTCTTGCCCATCCTACCACAAAATTGCAGAGAGGTCCAGGTGGGCGGAAGCCCATTGGGAAGGCCATCCAAGGAATTTTATGCCCCCTCTACATCCGCACCTTGATTTGATTTGATTTATTATCACATGTATTTGGGATGCAGTGAAAAGTATTGTTTTTTACATGCTATACAAAGCATGCCATTCATAGAGCCCGATTTTAGCAATCAGAGCCGAAGGGCGGGATCCGGGCGTAATATGGATCCGAGCCCGGAATCCTCTTTCCAGCGCGCCCATACGCGTTTTGCTGGCTGCGGTCCGATTCGCGCTGTGGGTGGGGCTTAGCGCTGCCGGGATGATCGGAGCTCTGAACTGCGCATGCGCAGTTCGAAAAAAATCTGAAGCAGCGCGCCCGGGCGCGAAAGAAAAAGCGGAGAGAGCGGCTCTCTGACTCAGACCATCTTGAGGGGTGGGGGGGGGGGGGGGGGTGTTGGGAGGAGAGGGGGTGTGGCGTTTCATCCTCTGGGGAGGGAGGGGGTGGTTCCGCTGCCACTCTGCGGCCGATCCCTCCTCCCCACCGGAGGAACGAATCCCTCCTCTCCGGAGTGGCCGCATACTTCAAACACCACGACTGTCATTATTCACCTCAGCGGAACCCCCTGCCCCCTCCCTCCCCACTGATCGGCTGCAGAGTGGCAGCAGCCTCTCCCCCCCGAGGATGATTGGTCACACCCCCTCTCCTCCCACCCCCACCCCCACCCCCAGGGGATGAGCGGTCACACCTCCTCCCCTCCCACCCCCCAGAGGATGAGACGTCACACCCCCTCTCCTCCTTCCACCCCCCTGCCCCTGCCCCTGCCCCCCAGAGGATGACCTGTGTCAGAGAGCCGTTGCAGTCTCTGACCCTGCTCTTCGGAGGCTGCAGCGGCGACTTCGGATTTTTATTCGGCAGGTCGTATACAGCGCGGATCCGCATTGCAACAGAGGACGGTAAAGTGGGATTTGGCGGTAGAGTTGGGCGTGCGGTTCATTAAGTCGATTTAAATGCATGCAAATGCATTTAAATCGTTGGGCTGTCGGGCCGTCGGGTGTCGGTAAAGCCGCGATCTGCTCGGAATCGGGTGCAGATCACAGTACAGGCCCGAAACCCAACTTTATCTGGACACCTTGGGTGGAATTTTCCCATCCCGCCTGCTCCGGGAATTGTAGCGGGCGAGACACGGACCGTGCAAGGACTGTTGACCTTGGGTGGGATTTTCCAGCCTCAGGGCGAGCACGGCCGGAATATCCCGTCACTAGATTAGTTTAATGTGCCATCCAAAAGATGCCAACTCCAGCAGTGCAACATTCACTCACTACTGCACTGGAGTGTGAGCCGAGATTTTTTTGTTCAAGGCAGGAAAGTTTGCATGTCCGGGTGAGCATCAGCCAGGAAAGCGTAACTGTCAAGCTATCATGAACCGTATTTGCAAGTATTGGTTCACCTACCCAGCAGTGGGAAAGTTTATTTACAGGTTCCAGTTCATCAGAGCCAGAGGTAGAGCTGTGCCATCTGCTGTAAGAACAGCCACTGAGGTGCACCATAGGGTTAGCTGCACAATCACTAACAGCACCAGTCTACTGAAGAAGCCAGCTTCCTTTTCTTTCTATTTTTTGCAGTCATTTCTTAATCTTCTGCCTGTCCTGGGATGGAGTTGAAAAGTAGAGAAGTTATGCTGAGCAAACCTTGGTTAGACCACACTTGGATGGTCGTGTACAATTCTGGTGCTCATTAAATACTGGAGAGGTTGCAAAAAAAATTTTCAAGGATGAGATCAAATATCAGTTATATCTATCAGGAAAGGATGAACAGAATGGGTCTAATTTCTCTTGAAAAGAGAAGGCCGAATCTTTGAAATTAGGAGGAGTTTTGATAAAGTAGACACAGAGGGCTGAATTTTCGTTTAGAGGGTAGGAAATCGGAGTTGGATCCATTTCCTTGTTCAATTAAGGGTGGCAGGTGGGCTCTCGAAGCTGAAGAGCAATTAGAAGCCACTGAGTTTGAGAGGAGTATCGGTTGCAGTACACAGTAAGACACTGAGAGAGCACTTCAACCTGAAGGTGCACTCTCAACAACCTTATTAAGAATTCAATTAGAAAGTACAAAAAGCAGTCAAGTCACTGCTGTGTGGGGGTGGAGGGTGTCCCTCTACAGGCTGTCCTTTAACTGCACCCCCATCGAGTCAGGCAAGAAGGACTCCAGCTGGAACACCTGCACACTGGCCTGCCACTGGGCGTCCTGCCTCTGGCAGTTGAATTGCCCTCTGTCATGTCAGGAAACTGAAAATGACTGGAACATCACAGTTGGCCTCTATTACTTACCCTTATGGGGGATGGGTGGCATTGCTGGCCCCAAAACCACTTCAGCCTAAATGGCTGACTCCAGAAACAGAGCCAGAAACCCCCGGGTCAGTTTAAGTTGGTTCTTTTGAGCCCCATCTGCCTCCATTCCTGAACTCAGCAGGGCCCAAAATTCCGGCCCAGAAAGTCTGTTTTGACTTGTGGGCAAAAGCAAAACTAGAGACCATGAATAGAAAGTAGTCACCAATATCCAATGAGGAATTCCGAAGAAATCTAATTACCCGGAGAGTGGTGGGAACGTGGAATTTGCTACGACAGGGAGTGATTGAAGAGAGTAGTACAAATACATTTCAGAGGAGCCTAAGTAAGCATATGCAGGAGAAGGGAGCAGAGGATAAAGTGAGATGAGGGCCATTGGAAGGAGGTCACGGGTAGCATAAATACCAGCAGGGACTGAATGGATGGTTTCTATGCTGTAAATTCTATATGTTACCTAATGTACGCTCTGCCTGAAGGCAGACCCTTGGCTCATTGTTAGCTGAGGCTTTACTTCGAGCTGTTTTTCTCGGCAGCTTTTGTCATTGGTGGTTTTCCACTGCCACCTACTCTTAAAGGCAGGGCAAGGAGGCGGGTCCCGAGGCTACCTCAAACAGAATGGGAATCAATCCCATACTGTTGGTGTTACTCTGAACCAAACCCAAGCCATCAAGCCAACTGAGCTAACCAGCCCCCTAAGTTCTTTATAATTCTACAAATCTTTGCAAAAGTTGATCATGGATCGAAATGACATTTGGATTTTTTAAATGGTTAGCAAATTTTGGTTCCATCTCTTTAGACTTCATGTCCATCTAATTTGTCACTGCTTTTTAACTTTTTTGATCCCGACGGCCAGGATTTTACAGACCCCCAGGGAGTGGAACAGAAGCCAGGGGGGTGGGGGCATAAAATCATTTGGATGGTGGGGTGCCATGTCTGTCGCCTTGTTGTGAGGTGGGAGGCAGGTGGCCTGGCTGGCTTTACGCCAATTGATAGTCACTTGGGTACCTTGTCATATGGAGAGACTATCAGCGATGTCCTGGTGGCCTCCCTGCAGGCTCCGCAAAGGGAGGGAGTTCTCCCCGTGATCAGGCAACCTGTAGCTCATGGAGAGCCTCCATAATGGCAAGATGAAAGACTTCCCTGCCCTCACGACTGATCAGCAACCCCCTCTCCCCATCTCACTGAGTCCTGCCTCAGCAAGCCCTAACTCCAATTACCTAGACTCTGACCTCCTTGATGGCTGTTGTATTAGGACATGCTGCAGGCCCAACAGTGATCATCAATTCCAGAGGCATTGCTGGAACTGAAGAGCTTTTTGTTATTCTTTCATAGGATATGGGCATCGCTGCTCATCCTAATTGAGAAAGTGGTGGTGAACTGCCTTCTAGAACTGATGCAATCCATCAGGTATAAGTACACCAAATTGTAAGGGAGGAAGTTATATGATTTTGACCCACTGACAGTGAAGGAGTGGCAATATGCCTCCGAGTCGATAAGGTCCCCCATGCAAGACTTCTTGAGAAAGTGAGAGGGCATGGGATCCAAGGGGCTGTTGCCTTGTGGATCCAGAACTGGCTTGCCTGCAGAAGGCAGAGAGTGGCTGTGGAGGGGTCTTTCTCTGCATGGAGGTCAGTGACCAGTGGAGTGCCCCAGGGATCTGTTCTGGGACCCTTGCTGTTTGTCATTTTCATAAATGACCTGGATGAGGAAGTGGAGGGATGGGTTGGTAAGTTTGCTGACGACACCAAGGTAGGTGGTGTTGTGGATAGTTTGGAGGGATGTCAGAAGTTGCAGCGAGACATAGATAGAATGCAAGACTGGGCGGAGAAGTGGCAGATGGACTTCAACCCGGATAAGTGTGTAGTGATCCATTTTGGCAGATCCAATGGGATGAAGCAGCAGTATAATATGAAGGGTACCATTCTTAGCAGTGTAGAGGATCAGAAGGACCTTGGGGTCCGGGTCCACAGGACTCTTAAATCGGCCTCGCAGGTGGAGGATGCGGTCAAGAAGGCGTACGGCGTACTAGCCTTCATTAATCGAGGGATTGAGTTTAGGAGTCGGGAGATAATGCTGCAGCTTTATAGGACCCTGGTTAGACCCCACTTGAAGTACTGCGCGCAGTTCTGGTCACCTCATTACAGGAAAGATGTTGAAGCCATTGAAAGGGTGCAGAGGAGATTTACAAGGATGTTGCCTGGATTGGGGGGCATGCCTTATGAGGATAGGTTGAGGGAGCTTGGTCTCTTCTCCCTGGGGAGACGAAGGATGAGAGGTGACCTGATAGAGGTTTACAAGATGTTGAGAGGTCTGGATAGGGTAGACTCTCAGAGGCTATTTCCAAGGGCTGAAATGGTTGCTACGAGAGGACACAGGTTTAAGGTGCTGGGGGGTAGGTACAGAGGAGATGTCAGGGGTAAGTTTTTCACTCAGAGGGTGGTGGGTGAGTGGAATCGGCTGACGTCGGTGGTGGTGGAGGCAAACTCGTTGGGGTCTTTTAAGAGACCTCTGGATGAGTACATGGGATTTAATGGGATTGAGGGCTATAGATAGGCCTTGAGGTAGGGATATGATCAGCGCAACTTGTGGCCGAAGGGCCTGTTTGTGCTGTGGCTTTCTATGTTCTATGTTCTATGAGTCAGAATGGTGTTTGTCTTGGACGGGAACTTGCAGGGTGGTGTTCCCATGCATCTCTGCTCTTGGCTTTCTAGGTGGTAGTGTTTATGGGTTTGGAAGATTCTGTCAAAGGAGCCTTGGAGAGTTGCTGTTATGCACCTTGGATATGGTTCACACTGCTGTCACTGTGCATTACTGGTGGAGGGAGTGAATATTTGTGGATGGGTGCTGATTATGTCAAACTTCTTGAGCATTGTTGGAGCTGCACTTATCCAGGCAAGTGGAAAGTATTCCACAATCCTCCTGATTTGTGTCTTGTCAATGGTAGGCAAGCTTTGGGGAATCAAGAAGTGAGTTCCTTACCACAGAATTCCCAGCTCTGAGCTCCTCTCATAGGCACAGTACATATTGGCTAATCCAGTAAATGTTAACCACCCCCACCAGGTATTGATAGTGGGGAAGCAGTGATGATAATGCTGTTGAACACCAAGGGGATATGGTTAGATTCTCTGCTGTTGGAGATGGTCATTGCCTGGCATTTATAGGCTCTGATATCACTTAAATCTTATCAATGCATGTGTGACTGTTGTCCTGGCCTTGCTGCACGTGGGCATGGTTCAGTATCTGAGGAGTCACAAATAATGCTGAACATTGTGTAACCATTTGCAAACATTCCCACTTCTGACCTGAGGATGGAAGGAAAATCATTGATGAAGCAGCTGAAGGTGGTTGGGCCTAGGGCACTACTGTCTGCAACAAGACTGTATTGCAATCAGGAACCTGGCAGAACCCAAACTGAGCGTCAGTGAGAAGGTTATCGTTGCGTGAATGCCACTTGATAGCACTGTTGATGATACTTTCCATCATTTTGCTGATGAGTGAGAATTGTTGACTGAGATTCTGGGTGGGATTTACTGCCTCATTCGACCCGAGACCGGAGAATCCCACTTGAGGTCAATGGACCTTCCCATTGTCCACCCCTCACCAGCTCCGATTCCCGTGGTGGGCGGGACGATAGATTTCCGGCACCTCACTCCAGCGATTGATAGACACAGCACTAAGCAAATCATTTCCTTGTTAAACAAAATATAAAATCCCAAATGCTTATCACTGGAACAAGAGGATACCCTTTTTAAAACACACAAATAATTTTACCTTCCTTTGCTACCACAACAAATTCCTCAGCATTGGTTTAAGCAAACAATACTTACCTAATGACTTCTGGCGAAGTTGTGGAGATGTCACCACCTAATCGTACTGGCAACGCATGAATGGAGATTGAACTCCATCTTCAAGCCAAAAGCCTGAGGGTAACTTCCACGCTTGTTCTTCCCATAGATTGTCACTGATCTGGCTAAATTTCTGAAAACACTTATATATTCCTTGGGATTGTGTGTTTGCTTGCATACTTTTGTTCCTTCAGATTGACCTCCAACAACTGCAACGATATTCACTGTGCTAGGTATGACTCCCTGAAACTTCTTCCCCGATTCCTGTTGACTTCAATTTTGCTCGGCTCCTTGAAACCACACTTCGTAAAGGGCTGCTTTGGTGTCAAGGGCAGTCATTCTCACCTCACCTCTTGAGTTCAGCTCTTTTGTTCATGTCTGCAACAAGACTGTAAAGCAATCAGGAACCTGGCAGAACCCAAACTGAGCGTCAGTGAGAAGGTTATTGTTGTGTAAATGCCACTTGATAGCACTGTTGATGAAATTTTCCATCATTTTGCTGATGAGTGAGAATTGTTGACTGAAATTCTGGGTGGGATTTACTGCCTCATTCGACCCGAGATGCCCATGTTAATGGATTCCCAAACATCATAATCACTACCTACTACTTCCCGTGTGATGGGTGATTGCTTACAACCAATTGTTCATCTCACATCCTTTCAAACTAATAATGATCATCTTTTGAAGTCAAGACGTTCTGCTGTCTTGTATCCTGTAGCAGAACTGCCTGTGTACCCTTGAATTGTCTTTGTACTTAGCACATTTCCCATCAGTTTTTAGTGACTCCGTAACTTAGCCAATTTTCCAGCAACATTTGGGCGAGGGCCACAGAATAGACTAATGGGGTGATAATTGGCCAAACTGGAATTGTGGAAGGGATGTACAGAAGTAATTTCCCACATTGGTGATAAATGCCAATGTTGTAACTGTCCTGGAACAGCTTGGCTAGAGGTATGGCTAATTCTGGAACATGCATCTTCAGTACTACTGCCAGGATGTACTCAGGGCCCATAGCCTTTGAGTATCCAGTGCCTTTGGCCATTTCTTGATATCATGTTGGGTGAATTGAATTGGCTGAAGACTGCCATCTGTAAAGCTGAGACCCTCAGAAGGTTGCTATCTGATTGGCTAGCAGTTCTTGGGAGAAGGACATCATCTCCTAGATGAGCATAGGTAATGACTCTAGGCAATGTACCGCCCATGAAATGTAAAATCTGATCAGGGCTTCCATCATCCGGCAGACACGGGGTCGCCTCCTGATTTTCTGGCCAGTAGACAGTGCAACATCCATCTCACAAAATCCTGGCCTATGGGTCAGTTCACACTAGGCAGCAAACTTAGCCTTAAACATTCAGTCATTACTTGCACCAATGAAGAAAAATCATCCCTTCAGTCTCCATCACCAACGTTCCTATGTTTAAAGACAAAACTGTCACATAATTAGATGATGTGGCATGTAACAGATGGTAGATCATGCAACATGAGAGTATGTTATATGAAGAAACAGTCAATGAATATTTAGAAGAACTTGGAAAATTAGAAATTGGAAGGTCACACTAACTTGCATTGATATAGTGCCTTTACTGTTTTAAAACACCAGAAGGTGCTTCATGGGAGCATTCTCAGATATGATATAACATCGAGCTATGTAAATAGAAATTAGGACAGATGACCAAAAGTTTAGCCTAATAATTAAGTTTTAAGGAATGCTTTAAACAAGAAGTGAGTGGTGTTGTATGGAGGGAATTCCAGAGCTTACTGCTGTGGACGGAGAAAGAACAGCTACAGCAATGATTTAACAACGATAATGCAATAGTGGCTTTAAAATGGCCATCCTGGCTGAGAGCTAAGCATGCTGGGATTTTTGGTCAATTTATAGATTAAAACCAGATGCAGGTCATAAAGAGGCTCTGGTCGAAGAGCTGTGATCTGAAACTTCCCAGATAAGGGAAGTTGTTTACATTAACCAGGACACTGCGTCTTTGATTTATATAGCTGCTCTGTATGGTGCAGGTCAAGTAAACTAAGTGTAATGGCATCAATCAAAAGTAATTTCATTGGATGTTTGAGCCATGTGATTAGTTTCTGGTTACACAGTTGGCTGGATGACAGAGAATCTTCTAGAAGTGAGTGGAGAACTGTGGATAAAGAGACATGCAGTCCTTTGTTTGACAGCGATAACTTGAAGAGACTAACAATCACAAGAAGACATGTGCTCTGAAGGATGCTTCAGAGAAGGAGAAGATAGATTCTATATCAAGGATATTTCTTGACCAAAGTTTTCCTAAACTCGGTAGCATCCATTTTCAGTTAAATAATTAAAGTTGATGTTCAATTAAAGTTAAAGTGCAGTTAAGAGCTAATGTTCAGTTAGAGTTAAAGTTCAATAAAGAGTTAATGAGTTGCAACTGTTTATCTTTGAGTTGGTACTAGAAGTGTTAAATAAAGGAATAATTGAATACTGTCCTTGTTTGTCTCATTAAACTGGAATGTTTGGAAGGTGTTTAAATTAAAGCTGCATAACACTGCTTATGCAGCTGAAGGTCGGGCTGTCAATAGTGAAGCAAAGAAAATTGTGAATGTCCAAGAGACCCTAAGCAAAGAGATTGTGGAGCATTTAGAGCTAGAGGAGGTTATGGAGGTACTTGAATGCAAAGATAACATGCTTAAGATTGAGGCATGACTGGACTGGGAGTCAGTGCAGGTCAGCAAGCACAGAGGTGATAGGTGCGTAGGACTTGGTGTGAGATAGTGTACAGGCAGTAGAGTTTTAAAGATATTAAAGTTTATGTGTGGTCAATGGGAGAGTTATAATCATCAAAACTGGAAGTAACAATGAAAGTTTCAGCAGCAAATGGCTTGAGATAAGGGTGGAGACAGACAATATTTTTCTGAAGCAGCAGTCTTAGTGTTGGAGATGATTGGGGTAGAAGCTCAGCTCAAGGTCAAATGAACAGTTTGTTTCAGCCTCATACAATGATTTGGGAGGGGCATAGTGACTAGGGAATAGAGTTTGTGGCAGGGACCAAAGCCAATGCCTTCCCAATATTTAGATAGGCTATGTGATTAATGTGTACACAATGAGTTGCATGGTGGATTGCTTCAGTGTGTCCACACACAGTGACTATGCACAAGCACATACACACATGTGCATATACAATGACAATACAAAGTCAAACAGATTTTTTGCTTTAATCGTAACTTGCTTAACAAAATAAAGAACTATTGACCTCTTTGTCAAACCTAAAAGGAATCATACACCAATGCACAAATCTGAACCAGCCATCAACACAAATATGCAGAGTAAAGTGCATTGATCAACATGTACTAATAGTCTGTTAATACTCATCCTTTCACCCTTTTCACTAAGATCATTAAATTGTGGAAAATATAACCCCTTGTCATAGCCAGATTTTAAAGAAAACAGCAGAAAATGAATCTTCCCTTTTTGTTTTCACTTAATCTCCAGATCTTGTACTGTGCTGTACGTGAATAATTTTCAAAAGTAATGTCAGAGGTAGATTTAACCTACACCATGTGATACTACATTCCAGGCTGGTTCATACAAATTTCATATTCAAAATGAATCAGATAACTCGATTGGTTAAGCTCATTTTTTCTTCTCCTGCCAATATTTTTTCCTCTTTTGCATGGGATGAAATTGGTTTTCAATGATGGTAGAACATGAGTGCTAATGAATCAACAGCCCAACTTAAACCCGCCCTATTGACTTCAATGGAAAAGATAGTCAGGCTGGCTGTGTCAAACAGGCGACCGTTTCGCCAAAGCCCATTTCACCCTATCACCCAAGACCAATCTCCCCCTTACTGACTCTTGCTGCGAACAGCTCGACAGGTGCCTGATGCTGTAGAACACCTAACCTAATTGGTCATTCTTTATGTGTGAGCCAAAGCAATGAGTCTCATTAGACTATTGAACCATTAATAACATCACAGCTGAGTCTAATCCTGCAGTCACACAGATGGATTTTCCAGCTGCAGTCACTGAATAACATTAAACGACTGCGTGAGTTTATCTTTTCCCTAGGCCAAGGACAATACAGTTAACTGTAGCCTGTCTTCACTAAGATTAGTGAAGTCTGTCCAGAACAGAGCTTAAACCTGATACCTTCCCAGTCTAAATAACCCAGTTCAACAACACACAGTGAATTCATCATCTTTTTGGGGAAACCTGATTATTATAGAAAATATAGAAACATAGAAAAACTACAGCACAAAACAGGCCCTTCGGCCCCACAAGTTGTGCCGAACATATCCCTACCTTTTAGGCCTACCTATAACCCTCCATCCTATTAAGTCCCATGTACTCATCCAGGAGTCTCTTAAAAGTCCCTATTGAGTTTGCCTCCACCACCAGTGAAGGCAGCCGATTCCACTCGCCCACCACCCTCTGTGAAAAATTTCCCCCTAACATTTCCCCTGTACATACCCCCCAGCACCTTAAACCTGTGTCCTCTCGTAATAGCCATTTCCACCCTGGGAAAAAGCCTCTGAGAGTCCACCCGATCTATGCCTCTCAACATCTTATATACCTCTATTAGGTCTCCTCTCATCCTACGTCTCTCCAAGGAGAAAAGACCAAGCTCCCTCAGCCTATCCTCATAAGGCATGCCACTCAATCCAGGCAACATCCTTGTAAATCTCCTCTGCACCCTTTCAATCTTTTCCACATCCTTCCATTAATGAGGCGACCAGAACTGAGCACAGTACTCCAAGTGGGGTCTGACGAGGGTCTTATACAGCTGCATCATTATCCCGGGACTCCTAAACTCAATCCCTCGATTGATAAAGGCCAGCACACCATACGCCTTCTTAACCACCTCCTCCACCTGTGGGGTCGATTTTAGAGTCCTATGGACCCGGACCCCAAGGTCCTTCTGATCCTCTACAGTACTAAGAGTGTTTCCCTTTAGATTGTATTCCTTTATCCCATTTGACCTACCAAAATGGACCACTATGCATTTATCTGGGTTGAAGTCCATCTGCCACTTCTCCGCCCAGTCTTGCATCCTATCTATGTCCCTCTGTAACTTCTGACATCCCTCCAGACTATCCACAACCCCACCAACCTTCGTGTCATCGGCAAACTTACCAACCCATCCCTCCACTTCCTCATCAAGGTCATTTATGAAAATGACAAACAGCAAGGGTCCCAGAACAGATCCCTGGGGCACACCACTGGTGACCGACCTCCATTTAGAAAAAGACCCATTTATACCCACTCTCTGCCTCCTTTGGGCAAGCCAGTTCTGGATCCACAGGGCAGCAGCCCCTTGGATCCCATGCCCTCACTTTTTCTAGAAGCCTTGCATGGGAGACCTTATTGAACGCCTTGCTAGAATCCCTATAAACCACATCTACCGCTTTCCCTTCGTCAATGCGTTTAGTCACATTTCCGAAGAACTCCACCAGGCTCGTAAGGCACGATCTGCCTTTGACAAAACCATGCTGAGTATTCTTGAGCATACTAAACCTCACTAAATGCTCATAAATCTTGTCCCTCAGGATCTTCTCCATCAGCTTACCAACCACTGAGGTTAGACTCACCGGTCAGTAATTTCCTGGGCTATCCCTATTCCCCTTCTTGAAAATAGGAACCACATCCACAATCCTCCAATCCTCCGGTACCTCTCCCGTCTCCATCGACGATGCAAAGATCATCGCCAGAGGCTCTGCAATCTCTTCCCTCGCCTCCCACAGTAACCTGGGGTACATCCCATCTGGACCCGGCGACTTATCTATCTTGATGCCATTCAAAGATTCCAGCACAACCTCTTTGTTAAAGTCCACATACTCAATCTTTTCAGTCCACTGCAAGCCTGCAGTACATCCACCCAGGTCCTTCTCCTCTGTGAAAACCGAGGATAAATACTCATTAAGCACTTCTGCCATTTCTACTGGTTCCGTACAGATTTTCCCGCCTTCACCTTTTCTAGGCCCTATTCCTTCACGTCTCATCCTTTTACTTTTCACATATTTATAGAACGCCTTAGGGTTTTCCTTAATCCTACCTGCCAAGGCCTTCTCGTGACCCTTCTGGCTCTCCTAATTTCCCTCTTTAGTCCCTTCCTACAAGCCGTATACTCATCTCGATCCCTATCTTCGCCAAGCTCTCTGAACCTTTTGTATGCTTTCCTTTTCTTCTCGACTAGGTCCCGCACAGCTTTCGTGCACCACGGTTCCTTTAACCTACCAACTCCTCCCTGTCTGCTCGGAATGTTGTCCTGTCGAACTCTAGACACAGAAAGAAGTCTCACAACACCAGATTAAAGTCCAACAGGTTTATTTGGTAACAAATACCATAAGCTTTCGGAGCGCTGACCCTTCGTCAGTTGGAGTGAAAATCTGTTCTCCAACCTTATTTTTGGGAAAACCTGATTATTATAGAAAATATAGAAACATAGAAAAACTACAGCACAAAACAGGCCCTTCGGCCCCACAAGTTGTGCCGAACATATCCCTACCTTTTAGGCCTACCTATAACCCTCCATCCTATTAAGTCCCATGTACTCATCCAGGAGTCTCTTAAAAGTCCCTATTGAGTTTGCCTCCACCACCAGTGAAGGCAGCTGATTCCACTCACCCACCACCCTCTGTGAAAAATTTCCCCCTAACATTTCCCCTGTACCTACCCCTCAGCACCTTAAACCTGTGTCCTCTCGTGCATCGATCCACGCTCTGAGCTCATCCCCTTTATTCACTATACTCCTGGCATTAAAGTAAACACATCTCAATCCTTTGGTCTGAGCTCTCCCCTTCTCTATCCCCGTCCATCCTCCCTCTTGCACTGCCTATAACCCTTCTCTGTTTGTGAGCTAACTTCCTCGCTCCCAGTCACCTCGTCTCAATCCCCTCTCCCCAACCTATCGAGTTTAAACTCTCCCCAGTAGCCTTAGCCAACCTTCCCGCCAGGATATTGGTCCCCCTGGGATTCAAGTGCCACCCGTTTTTTGTGTACAGGTCACACCTTCCCCTAAAGAGGTCTCAATGGTCCAGGAACCTGAATCCCTGCCCCCTGCACCAGTCCCTCAGCCACACATTCATCCTTCACCTCACTCCATTCCTGCCCTCACCTTCCCGTGGCACAGGCAGCAATATGATTGGAGAACAGATTTTCACTCCATCTGACGAAGGGGCAGCGCTCCGAAAGCTTATGGTATTTGCTACCAAATAAACCTGTTGGACTTTAAACTGGTGTTGTGAGACTTCTTACTGTGCTTACCCCAGTCCAACGCCGGCATCTCCACATCAGAACTCTAGACAGACATTCCTTGAAAAACTGCCACCTCTGTTCAGTACATTTCCCCGAGAATACCTCCTTCCAATTTACTCCTCTAATTTGCTGCCTTATGTCTTCATATTTCCCCTTACTCCATATAAACGCTTTCCTAGCTTGCCTGATCCTTTCTTTTTCCAATGCAAGCATAAAGGAGATCGAGTTATGATCGCTATCCCCAAGATGCTCTCCCACTGAGAGATCTGACACCAGGTTCATTGGTCAGTTTCAGATCAAGTACAACCTCTCCTCCTGTAGGCTTGTCCACATGCTGTGTCAGGAAACCCTCCTGAACACACCTAACGAACTCCTCCCCATCCAATCCCCTTACCCTAGGGATATTCCAATCTATGTTTGGGAAATTAAAGTCTCCCATCACAACAACTCTGCTATTATTGAAACTCTCCAGGATCTGTTTCCCTATCTGCTCCTCCACCTCCCTGTTACTATTGGGTGGCCTATACAAAACTCCCAGCAAAGTGATCGACCCCTTCCCACTCCGAACTTCCACCCACAGAGACTCAGTGGACAATCCCTCCACAGCATACACCTTCTCTCTAGCTGTGACACTATCCCTGATCAGCAGTGCCACTCCACCCCCTCTCTTGCCTCCCTCCCTGTCCTTCCTGAAACATCTGAATCCCGGCACCTGGAGTATCCAGCCCTGTCCCTGAGACATCCAAGTCTCCGTAATGGCCACCACATCACACTTCCAGGCATCGATCCATGCTCTGAGCTCATCCCCTTTATTCACTATACTCCTGGCATTAAAGTAAACACATCTCAATCCTTTGGTCTGAGCTCTCCCCTTCTCTATCCCCGTCCGTCCTCCCT
Source organism: Mustelus asterias (assembly GCF_964213995.1). NCBI lineage: Eukaryota > Metazoa > Chordata > Chondrichthyes > Carcharhiniformes > Triakidae > Mustelus > Mustelus asterias. Next base: position 81,757,102 of record NC_135806.1, on the reverse strand, counting down.
CTTGCACTGCCTATAACCCTTCTCTGTTTGTGAGCTAACTTCCTCGCTCCCAGTCACCTCGTCTCAATCCCCTCCCCCCAACCTATCGAGATTAAACTCTCCCCAGAAGCCTTAGCCAACCTTCCCGCCAGGATATTGGTCCCCCTGGGATTCAAGTGCCACCCGTTTTTTGTGTACAGGTCACACCTTCCCCCAAAGAGGTCCCAATGGTCCAGGAACCTGAATCCCTGCCCCCTGCACCAGTCCCTCAGCCACACATTCATCCTCCACCTCACTCCATTCCTGCCCTCACCTTCCCGTGGCACAGGCAGCAATCCTGAGATTACTACCTTTGCTTTCCTCCTTCTCAGCTGTCTCCCTAATTCCCTATACTCTCTTTTCATGACCCCTTCCCCCTTCCTTCCCACATCAGCGGTACCAATATGTACCGCTACTTCTGGCTCCTCTCCCTCCCCCTTCAGGATTTTTGGGAGTCGATCAGCGACATCCTGGATCCCAGCCCCAGGAAGGCAGACCACCATCCGAGACTCCCGCCTGCCTCCGCAAAAATGCCTGTCTGACCCCCTTACTGTCGAGTCCCCGATTAACACTGCCTTCCTCCTCTTTTCCTTAGCCCTCTTAGTTACAGGGCCGGACTCCACTCCGGAGACACGGCCACTGCCGCTTCCCCCAGGCGGGCTGTCCCCCCCAGCAGTACTCAGGCAGGAGTACTTGTTGTGTAGGGGCACATCCACCGGGGTGCTCTCAATCACCCGAGCTTTACCCTTCCTGGCCGTCACCCACTTGGCCTCCACCCGTGGCCCTGGTGTGACCACCTGATGATAGCTCTTGTCTATCACCTCCTCATTCTCCCTTAACAGCCTAAGATCCTCGAGCTGCAGTTCCAGCTCCTTAACACGGTCCCTCAGGAACCGCAGCTCGACACACCCTCACAGATGTGGATGTCCAGGAGGCCAGGTGTCTCCAGGACCTCCCACATCCTACACTGGGAACAACACACTGGCTTCACACTCATATTTGACCCTTTATACCAAGGTACACAGAGAAAAGTAAATAAGAATTAAAAACTCCCCCCTGCTCGCCCTGTCCCCCGAAGCCCTGTGAGCCAAAGCCCTTATAGCTCACACTCTGCTTCCCACTCACTCCACTGCCCACTCCCGACGCTGCCTGCTGTATACTGCAGCCTACCTTTTATACTTCACGCGCTTAAAAAACCCTTCCCAGACTCCTTAGCAGCCCACTTCCGGTTTTCAGTTTAAACTTAAGAAAAGAAAAATACTACTCAAAAAATAAAGGCAAAAAAAAACACACGAACTAAATAAATAAATAAATCTCCTACCAGCACTCCTGCCACAAATCACTCCCTCTCTGCTTGCTCCAGTGGAACAATGATAACAATTATAATACGATTATTTAATAAAATGTTTCTAGACAAGTGCAAGAATGCTAAATTTCAAACAATCCCACCAATTTTACCCCAGGAGAAAGAAGTTTTTGATTGGTTGGCGAATCCACTTTGGTGGAGGTGTTGCCATGGTGGCAGCACTTTGCTATTACATGTAAGATTGTAGGAGTGCAATGGAAGCTGCTCGCACTTTTTCATTCTCCATAAGTTTTTTTTTTGCCACTCCATGCACATTGATACGACTGCAGTGGTTTGTTGCAGTGGTTTGTTGCAGTGGTTTGTTGCAGCCATTGGCTTTCTTCAGAAGCTCAGCCCTGCAAAGACCTCACCTGACTCCTCGATGGTGCAGCTGGTATGCAGCTTTACTCCCTGGAATGGTGATACCTGTTGTGTCATTTCCATGCTGCATGGCAGTTGCCCATTGAAGCCTGGTCCAAGCCACTATGAGGATCTCTCTTTCAGCAAGTATTCCCATCAACAGTGGTGCTTATTAATGCACTGCCTTTGTCCTAGCTCTGCCTTATCTGATGCTGTTCCTTAACCCATTCCCCAGGATGAGGGGCACCTTGACTCTGGGAGCTAGTAATGATAAAGCATTAGGGGTTAGAGTGCAGTGTGGCCATTATAGGAGGGTGCATGTGATGAGACTATAAGGAGCTTGAAAGTGAGAATGATCTTGGGTTCAGGATCAGGAATTGTTGGGCATCTGTAAGAAAGCTGCAGTGCTCACATACCTCAAGGTGAGATGCCCCCAGCTCTGCCTGATGAAAAGCTGGGAGTAGTGCCCATTATGGGTGTATACAATTGTGTGGTGTGTGAGAATAGCAATGTATAGTCAGAAGTGGATGAAAGACGTAATGCTGTGATGATGCTGGTGGTGGTGCAGTTATTGAGAAGTGTGCTTGTGAGATGGGATCTTACCTTGACCACTCATGTCAAGTCATTACTTTGCTTCCAGCACTGGATCCACTGGATTCCTGGCTGGGACTCCCAAGGCAATCTCCTCCCAGTTACAGCGCATCCACTGCCTGTGTCCTTCTTTCTCACTTAGGTGGGGGCATCCCTCCTCCTCCATCTCCTTCACCAGGATTTCCAATGCCACACCAGAGAACACAAATGCCCTCTCCTTATTTCTTGAGATATTCTTCCACTCTCAGCTAGTGGATTCCAGATCTTCAATGAAAGTGGCTGAGTGCCAGCTCCATTTACAGTTCCAGGAAAATTGCATCTGATCAGCTTGTGTGCTAAGCCTGCAGTTGTTGGTTTTAGCACCTGAAGGCACATTCACATTATAATAATCATCAATTAGCCTGAAAATTGTGTGCCAAGTTCAGACTTTCAGACAGGTGTCTCTTATTAGCACAGCATCCTGTTAGCACCTCTTATCAAGCGTTGATCAAAATAACCTCCAAAACCTCAGTTCTGATATCATCCCTGTTATGTATTTTGCACCTTACAGAGACTCGAACTGAGCACAGAATCTAAATGTGTCCTAACCAAGAGTTACGTAAGCTGAACAAAACATCTCTGCTTTTGAATTTGATTCCTCTGGGAATGAAGCCCAGTGCTTTGTGTTGAACAGTTGTGTGATCTCTTACTAAGAGGACTGAAGGCATTTAAGATTAAACATAAACCATTTATTGGTAACGCATAACTTAATACATCTCCAAAGTAAAGCCCTGCATGGATGTTATCTCCATGCTGCCTCCTTCAAGGCCCTACAAAAGACAGCCTACCATTGTGTAATCCTCTACATCATATTGTGGGTGATACCATTCTCCAGTCTCACATTAACCCTTCCTCTGCCCAAAACAACTTTATATTACACTCCCTCATGTCCTTACCCAAATATGTTTACCATATGTAATGTTCTAACGATGATAGCGGTGGTAGGTTTTAAACAAAAAGAAAAAGATGTCGTTGGTGCACATAGTTCAAAGTAATCCACAACAGGTTTATTAAAAGAGATGTTCTCTGCACAGAACAGAAAATGAAACTAAGACAGAGGCTTGTGAAACACCCAATGACCTCATGATCAAGTCATGTGACCTGTTCTTAAAGCAATCACACAACATATAACACTGTGCAACCTTCTTAACTTGCTACCCCTTCTCGAGCATCCCCACACTCCAACCTCCACCACAACCCCTCAAGTCTGTGACTTTATATATTCAGAGGGTCTGGAGGCTTGATCATTTTTCCAGATCTCATCCCCTCACGTTTGAAGAAATGGTAGTGTCAGTTGCTTTGCATTGACTTTGATGTTGAAATTGCAGTACTCTGTGTTTCTGGTACTTGGTTGTCTCCATTTGATTCACTTTTTACGCTCCTTCGAATTGTGATTCTCTTTGTTGGCAACCCATCTGCTTTTTTTCCACACCCTGGGTTTGTCCTCTTCTTTCCGAAGAAAATGTTCACTGGAGTGGACTCAGATTTTCTTTCTCTGTGGGGTCCACCACATTCTCCCTGGACCTGACATTTCAAAAAAGGTATCCTCATTTCCACTTGTTTTACAAATTCAGCTGAATATTTGCTAATTTTCTTATTTTCCAATCCTTTTCAAGCTTATGAATCTTTTCATTCAGTTCAGCAACTATTCTGGTGCGTGCACTTGTTTCAGGGCTGTCTCCTTTTAAAGTCTGGATTTGCTCTTCCATACTGCACAGCTTGGGCATAGGTTTCCGGCTGTTCGCACCAGCGAGATTTTCTGGTCCCACTGCAGGGACCAGAGAGTTGGCTGAGTGCCAAATTCTCCGTCCTTGCTGCAATGGCAGTGGGGCGTGAATGGGTGGTAAGATCGCCCCTCTCATCTTTCATGTCCTTCAGAATGGACCGACGTTCAAGAATTTTATTGCTCTTTTCATGATGAAGTCCCAACATTTCATCAGTTTTGGATGTTAATTCTACATTCAGCCAACAGTTCTGATCCATCAATAATTCCCTTTCCTGTGCCAAACATTTTTCATTATATATAATAGAGACTTGAAGATCATTAAGTTCTAATCTTTCATTAGCAAGTTCATCTTTCATACATGAAAGTTTGTTTTCCACACTGAGCAGTTTTTCTTCACAGAGGCTAATTGTTCTGTTATCCTTCAAGCTCAGATTCTGTAATTTTTCTTCTGACCTTTCTCCTGAGACTCACCATGATCCTTTTTCTCTTGCATCAGTTCAAATTTTTCTTGACATTCTGACTTTCACTTCAGCCATGTCATTTTTCAACAACTCAATGGTTCTCAGGGTGTCCGAGGCATCCAGTGCTTTTGCTATTCGTCCCTTCAGCTTCAGCATCAGGTTTGCATTCTCCAGTCTTATTTCTCTCTTTTCTTTGTCTGCAGCAGAACTTTGTCCTTGTCCTTCATTTTAATTTTCCCCATTTTTAAAAGCTAATTGACAGTCCTGTGGCTCCCTTCATCCATGTTTTCTAACAAAAAGTAAAAGTTATTAGTCTTTTCAGCTAGGGTTCCATTCTGGGACCTTCCCATCCAATAATAACATCAACTGGAAATGTGACAAAAGGGACTGCAATGATTCAAGAATGCACCTTCTCAAGGGCAATTAGCAATGGCCTAAGCAACATTGTCCAAATCGCATTAACAAATAAATTTGAAAAATTAAGCACATCTTCAGCACCAGGAAGGAACAACCACCAAAACTATTGAAAGGAATGATTCATATTTTCAGGTTAGTTCCTCATTCATTTCACATGGCTGAGACTATAGAACATAGAACATAGAACATTACAGCGCAGTACTATAGAAATGATTGATGGTTTCCAAACTTGTTTCAAGTTGTAAATGTCTACAGGGAGTGAACTGACACGTGCTGGACTTTGCCCTGCTTCAAGGACCCTGCAGAGGCCACATGCTCCCATGATTTGTGCAATAGATTACTTTCTCCATGGCCTATGGAAGGGCAGGCGGATGAGCAGAGGTGCCTCAGAGAAGGTCAAGCTGCTAGAAGAGGGAGAAGTAACAGGAGCAAGACTTTTATTGGGGGCCCACATCTGCCCAGAACGTTCAGGGAGCAATTTTCTATCTCAAAATTAGTGCAGAATATTGCCTGGATTTTGCTGAAATCATCAGAATCACGACATCAGGCTCAATCCTAGATTGGGAACCCAAAAGTAGCTGTGGCATACTATTTTCCTGGAGGCAGCTAATTAAGAAGCTGCTTCTCAGAGCCTCATCCACATAGGATGTCAGATAGATCAAAGAACCAGCAGACTTAGTGGGCTGGTAGCCCCACTTGCCGCAAGAACATTTGGAGCTGGGTTTGCCTCGGGAAACATTGCTTACAGGAGATTTTTTTCATTTTGCACATATCCATATCCTCCATTCCATCTCTGCAGGAGCGGGAAAATTCAGCCCAGTTTCTCTGATGTCTCTGCTTCACTAAGAAGGTCCACACTGAAATCTGTCACCTGCTGCACCCACAATACAGCCTCAGAATAGGGCGAGACTACATTGCCAGTAGCCATGAACTTTTATATGACTGGCTTCCTTCTAGTCTGAAGTAGATGATTTCTGCTGCATTTCTAAGTGTGATGCCTGCAGTTGCATAAGAGATTGCTGAGGCTCGGTTTTCTGACATTTAATTACATTTCCCTCCCATGGGCAAGGCAAGCATGCATTGCTTGAAGATTGCAGAGTGTGTAGGGTTCCATTGATAGCACACACCTCGCTTTGCAGGTGTCACATGTCAATTCTGAGATGTACCACAATTGGAATGTTTTCCACTTCCTACCATCCAGCTGTTGTGCAATGTTTCATAGCAGATCCTGGCAATGGTCACAATGCCTCCATTCTGCAGTGATCAGCTGTACCATCTGTATTTGAGCCCCCATATCAAACCAGAGGTTGGCTATTGGACAACAAGGATGATCTGTAAACCACATGTCTAATGACTCCACCGTGCAACCCACGCACATGTGGTAAGCATGCATTTCATAGAATGAAAATCATGCAGCTGCCACTGAAAATGTGGTTGTGTTGGAATGCTTATGCAATGCTTCTGTTGCTTGGGCCACTTTGGAGAAACACTGCAGACCTTGACACGGCACGTAACAGATCCAACAACAACAAAGACCTTTATTTTTTGGGAATCAGAAGTTATCGTCAGATCTTTCTAAGTTTCCAACTTTTTTATTGCCTTCCAGCAGTGAATTAGATTTCTGACCATCAACAAGTTTTGATTTAGAACAATTAAAAATATAGACAAATAGGGGAGAACAGCAAATGGACAAAAAACAATCTCTGTCTGAAAGCTATTTGAATTGTTACACTAAGCTGGCATTGATCAATCAACAATAAACAGTGATAAAATGCTGAGAGGAGACATTCTTAATCTGCATTAGAAAGGCACCATGAATGCCCTTTACACAAAGAGAACAAAGAACAAAGAACAGTACAGCACAGGAAACAGGCCCTTCGGCCCTCCAAGCCTGTGCCGCTCCTTGGTCCAACTAGACCAATCGTTTGTATCCCTCCATTCCCAGGCTGCTCATGTGACTATCCAGGTAAGTCTTAAACGATGTCAGCGTGCCTGCCTCCACCACCTTACTTGGCAGCGCATTCCAGGCCCCCACCACCCTCTGTGTAAAAAACGTCCCTCTGATGTCTGAGTTATACTTCGCCCCTCTCAGCTTGAGCCCGTGACCCCTCGTGATCGTCACCTCCGACCTGGGAAAAAGCTTCCCACTGTTCACCCTATCTATACCCTTCATAATCTTGTATACCTCTATTAGATCTCCCCTCATTCTCCGTCTTTCCAAGGAGAACAACCCCAGTCTACCCAATCTCTCCTCATAGCTAAGACCCTCCATACCAGGCAACATCCTGGTAAACCTTCTCTGCACTCTCTCCAATGCCTCCACGTCCTTCTGGTAGTGCGGCGACCAGAACTGGACGCAGTACTCCAAATGTGGCCTAACCAGCGTTCTATACAGCTGCAACATCAGACTCCAGCTTTTATACTCTATACCCCGTCCTATAAAGGCAAGCATACCATATGCCTTCTTCACCACCTTCTCCACCTGTGTTGCCACCTTCAAGGATTTGTGGACTTGCACACCGAGGTCCCTCTGTGTTTCTATACTCCTGATGACTCTGCCATTTATTGTATAACTCCTCCCTACATTATTTCTTCCAAAATGCATCACTTCGCATTTATCCAGATTAAACTCCATCTGCCACCTCTCCGCCCAATTTTCCAGCCTATCTATATCCTGCTGTATTGCCCGACAATGCTCTTCGCTATCCGCAATTCCAGCCATCTTCGTGTCATCCGCAAACTTGCTGATTACACCAGTTACACCTTCTTCCAAATCATTTATATATATCACAAATAGCAGAGGTCCCAGTACAGAGCCCTGCGGAACACCACTGGTCACAGACCTCCAGCCGGAAAAAGACCCTTCGACCACTACCCTCTGTCTCCTATGGCCAAGCCAGTTCTCCACCCATCTAGCCACTTCCCCTTGTATCCCATGAGCCTTAACCTTCTTAACCAACCTGCCATGTGGGACTTTGTCAAATGCCTTACTGAAATCCATATAGACGACATCCACGGCCCTTGACACTGAGGCTAAATGTTTGGAAACCATTTAAAACCTTGCCCATTTTATACAAATATAGAAAATGGAAGAGGAATAGGCCTCTCAGCCCTTCGAGCCTGCTCTGTCATTCATTATGATCATGGCTGATCATCAAATTTGATACCGATTCCGCCTTCTTCCCTAGATCCCTAGATCCCTATAGCTATATCTAATTTATTCTTGAAATCACACAATGTTTTGGCCTCAGCTACTTTCTGTGGTAGTGAATCCACAGATTCACCACTCTGGATGAAGAAATTTCTCCTCAGCCCAGTCCTAAAAGCTTTACCCCTTGTCCTTAAACTATGACCCCTAGTTCTCGACTCTTACACCATTGGGAACATTCTATCTAAATCTACCCTGTCTAACTCTGTTAGAATTTTATAAGTTTCTATAAGACCCCTTTTACTCTTCTAAACTCCAATGAATATAATCCTAACCGACTTAGTCTCTCCTGGTATGATAGTGCCTCCATCCCAGCAATCAGCCTAGTAAATCTTTTCTGTACTCCCTCCATAGCAAGGACATCTTTCCTCAGATAAGGAAACCAAAACTGCACACAATACTCCAGGTGTGGCCTCACCAATGCCCTTTACAACTGCAGTAAAAACATCCCTATTCCTATACTCAGATCCTCTTGCTATGAAGGCCAACATACCACTTGCCTCCTTTTTACTTGCTGTACCTTTGCACTTACTTTCAGCAATGCACAAGTACACCAAGATCTCACTGAGTATCCACCTCTCTCAATTCACATCCATTCAAATGATAATCTGCCTTCCTATTTTTGCTACTGAAGTAGTTAACCTCACATTTATCCACATTATACTGCATCTGCCTTGCATATGTCCACTAATTTAGCCTGTCCAAATCATACTGAATCATTGATGCGTCCTCCTCACAGTTCACCCTCCCACCCAACTTTACATCATCTGCAAATTTGAAGATAATACATTTAGTTTCCTCATCCAAATCATGAATGTATAATATGAGCAGTTGGGGTCCCATTTATTCCAAATCTTAATTCCTATTTGCTAATCATCTTTCTATCCATCTCAAGACACTAACTGCAATCCCATGCGCTTTAACTTACATAGTAATCTGCTTGTGACAGCTTGTCAAAAGCCTTCTGAAAGTCTAAATAAACCACATACACTAGTTCTACCTGGTCAACTGTACTAGTTACATCTTCCAAGAATTCCAATAGATTTGTCAAGCATGGTTGCCCTTTTGTAAACCTATGCTGACTTTGTCTGATTATACCATTGTTTTCCAAATTCTGTGCTACGAAATCCTTGTTAATGGACTCTAGCAGCTTCCCTACTACTGACATTAGGCTCACTGGTCTATAGTTCCCTGTTTTCTCTCTGCCTCCCTTTTTGAATAGCCGGTTCACATTAGCTACCCTCCAATCTGTAGGAATCATTCCAGAGTCCAAAGAACTTTGGAAAATGACCACCAATGGATCCACTATTTCAAGGGCCACTTCCATAAGAACTTTGAGATGAAGATCATCAGGCCGTGGAGATTTATCTGACTTCAAACCCATTAATTTCCTTAAAACCATTTCTCAACTAATACTGATTTCCTTCCAATTTCTTTCTTCCCCACTATGAATTCCCCTGATTTTGACTGTAAGAGGCCTACTTTTGTTTTTGTCAATCTTTTTCTCTTTACATACATATAAAAACTTTTACAGTCAGTTTTTATCTTCCCGGCGAGCTTACTTTCAGATTCTATTTTCCCCTTCTTAATCAATCCCTTGGTCTGCCTTTGCTAAATTTTAAACTGCTCCCAATCCTCAGGACTGTTGATTTTTCTTGCCAATTTGAAGCTTTTTCTTTGAATCTAATACTATTTCTAATTTCCCTTTATCTATGGTTTGGCCCCATTTCCTTTCCACTCTTGTGCCAAATAGGAATAAACAACTTTTAAGTTCACCCATTCATTCTTTGAATGTCTGCCATTGCCTCTCCTCTGTCCTTCCTTTCAGTAATGTTTCCCAGTCCATCATAGCCACCTTATGCTTCATACCATAGTTACCTTCATTGAGATTCAGGTCTTTGATGTTAGAATCAACTACCTCACTATCCACCTAGATAAAGAATTTTACCATATTATGGTCACTCATCCCAAGGTTCTCTCACAACCAGAAAACTGATCCTTTCTCATTGCATAATACCCAATCCAAGATAGCCTGTTCCCTTGTTGGTTCCTCAACGTAATGGTCCAGAAAACCATTCCTGTATACACTCCAGAAATTCTTCCTCTATTGTACCGGGACTAATTCGACTCATGCAATCTATATGCAGATTAAAGTCACCCATAATCACAGGCTATTTTCATGCAATATTCTTAAACCAAAGGCTCTGTCATACAGTGCATAACAAACAGAATATAGTTGGATACTATACAGTAACACCGCAATTATATTCTTCAAGGTGACGAACTCTGAGGAAATGAAATAATTGCTGCCAAGGTTGGGAGTCGAGACTGGAGAGGGAGGAAGAATACCCGGACATGTTCTCAAGACTCAAGCCCTGCCATCCCAGACATGTACTCACTCCATGAGCATCTCTAGAGCCTAAACACCCATTAAACCCAAGCTCAGGCCTGCCTTCATGTCCTGGGCCTGCATTCTGTCACTGATCAAGCCTCGGCAAGCTCCTTCATCCACCTGACTCAATATTGCAGGTCCTGGACTCGATACCATCCCCCCCTTACCATGACATTTTTTTTGTTTGTTCATGGGTGTTGCTGGCTAGGCCAGCATTTATTGCCCATCTCTGAGGGCATTTAAGAGTCAGCCACATTACTGTGGATCTGGAGTCACATGTAGGCCAGACCAGGTAAGAATGCAAATATACTTCCCTAAAGGACATTAGTAACCAGATAGTGAAACATCAGTTTCATGGTCATCATTAGACTTTAATTCCAGATTTTTGTTAAATTCAAATTTCACCTTCTGCCATGGTGGGATTTGAACCTGGGTCCCAAACCATTACCCTGGGTTTAGGGATTACTAGTCCTGCAACTATACCACTGTCTCCCCTATTCCTACAACTTGCAAATTCAGTGACTCCACTAAAGCTCCACACCAGCAATACCCACCCCATGCTCCTCACCCCTTCTTGGGTCCAGTCCAAACCCAGGCTGACATAGGCTGATGTCACTGCAGCCAATGCACAATAAACACCAAAGATACAAGAAATACAAAAACACCAGAAATACAGGATAAACAGCAACATGGGAGAAAAGGCAATGAGACATGGGACAATTTGCTAAACTATGGGACAGTCCCTTCAATCATCCCTTGGTCACCCTGTTCTTCATGGGCAGTCCCTTGGGGTCGAGAATGACTTGCTGCTCTAGTTTGATTTGTTCTGAGAAGGCCGATGCTCTGACAGATGGGTTGTTTGGAGCTTTGCACTCTCACTCCGAGGCCTTGACTTCACCTCTGCATGTTTCCGGCCAAGTCTCGCGATGTGTTGGGTTCCTTCCTGAATGAACCTTGTCCATTTCATTTGGTCACAAGCCAGGGCATCTTGTGAGTCTGAGGATATTTTTGATCTCTTCATGAATGCTTTGAGGATATTCTTAAAGTGTTTCCACAGTCCTCCTGAGAGTCTTCTGCCACGGTTGGGTTCAGAGTAGAGCAATTACTTTGGGAGTCTAGTATAAGACATACAAATGACATGTCCTACCTCGTGGAATGCCTCCTATTGCAATAACATGTAGTAGCAACAACTTGTGCTTATATCACAACTTTTACTTGGTAAAATGAACCAAGGCTGGCGTGTTAGAAACAAAAAATAGGTACCAAGCCACATAAGGAAACATTAAGGTAGATGACCAAAAAATTTACCGACGAGGTGGGTTTTAAAAGCATGTTAAAGAAGGAGAGGAAGCTAGACAGGAATATATAGGGGTGAAATTCCTGAGTTTAGGAATTTGGCAGCCTAAGGCACGGCTGCCAATGGTGAAGTAATTATAATCAGGATTTTAAATCAAATTGTTGAGGCATTTTTGAGAATACACAATATAAAATCTGTTCCACCAAAGATTAATTTTCATGTTAGAATCAAATGCTTCTTTATCTCCACCTACCACTTATTGTACAGATGCGGAATAAGGTAATTATTTATGCATTTTGGAAATTCTTATCATAGTTCTAGAACAAAAAGTACGAATAATGTGAAATGTTTTAAATAGATACCAGAGCATACTTAACCTACTTCTTCCTAAAATATTTAAACAATATATATGAATGTCCGGTGCACAGTCAAATGATTCTTTGAGAACAATCAGCGTTTTAATGTGAAGAAAAGAGAGAAATGTTTATGTAGAAGGCATTAAAATAAATGTCAGAAAGGAATATTTATCTTCATAGTAATTTAATGTTAAATATTTATTGAAATTTAATATCTGCATTAAACCTTAGTTCCATACATTATTCTTTAACTGTCGGAGGCGAAGCAAACAAACCAGAAATTCCTTCCCAGATTCCAATGTTAATGTCATCCCTTTGTTCAAAGAATTAGGAGACTCCCTTCTAACTAGGACTAAATACATCCCTCAATCAAATAATGGGCAATCAAATAAATCAAAGAGGAATTCATCTGCAAGTGTACAATACAGACCTAGACATGTCAGGGGTAATATTTCTTTTATACTCCTATTTTCAGGCCAAGTCTATTGATTCTGCTTTTGTCTTGTATCCAAAAACTGGACCTGAGTGAGTTACTCTGTCCAAAGCACAGTAACTGGGATTGGCATGCGATTTTAACCCTCCCCAAAATGGATGGTTTTGGATTGGGCAGAAGATTAACGTGTTAAAAATTTGAATCCCATCCCCAACCCATTTCCAATTTGCCCATTTCTGATTTCAGTGCAGGTGGGATGTGGGGAGGGCAACAAACCCAGCTCCAGAAGCGGGTTGGCAGCTTATTATCAAATAATGTTGACAGCCTCATATTACTTCACGATTTCAAATTTATCAAAAGCCAGCGACTAAAAAAAGATGAGGACTGCAGGGCCCAAGGTTAAGTGTCTTTCCATTTACCTCCTGGATCCAGCATATTTGCCTCATCATTTCCCCATGATCTGACATCCCCATGACGCTTCCATTCTCGCCTCACTCACCTCCCCAACCTCCACCACAAGGCCTCCTACTTTTCCCAGGAGGCCTCTGATCTCATTCCCGAAGCCTCAATCACATTCCTCAGCCTCTGATTGCACAACACCCCCCCCTCCCCCCCCAGTCTTCAATCCTGTAGGCCTTCAATCTCCTACTGTCCCCCCCGTCCCTCCCACACCCACCAATCTCTGATCTCAACTCTCTCTCCTTTCCACTCCCTGGCTATGGCCTAATGCCAAAGTCCCGCCCACATGACAGTTACCCAACTTCTTAATCTAGCTGCCTGAATAGAGAAAACAATGGTATTTATGGTCCTGCTGTTAAAAATCCAGCTCCAATAGAGGGAAGCAAACCTACAAAGCTGAAGTTGTTTATTGCTAAACTGTTTGAATATATAATTCACATTCATTTCAACCCTCTCCTCACTCCAATAAAACATTTGGATTTAAGCCATGACTACAAAAATGTTCTGAGTGTTAAATGTTTTACCTTCACTTTCCTTTGTATTGTAGACATTATTCATAATTTTACAACTGATATTTTTCATGTACGTGACCCAGGCCATTTTTTTTTAAACAGTGTAAGCTGAGTTTAGCTCTCAAAGGATTAGTCCCACAATGAATTGGTTTGATTGATTAACAGGGACAGCATACAAGTTCACTGCACATGCTCCAAAGTGTAGTCAGGGTTCAGCGCGAGACTGGGTTGGAACTGCAACACTGGAGTACAAACACTTAATTGGATTTACTGAAGCAAAATGCTCCAGGATAACTGGTCCTGCATCACTGTGACAAAGAAAGCTCACAATGTCTATTATTCACAATTGCTGGAATGCTAAAAACTCATATTCAAATCTTATCGGCAAGGTCAAAGTTAATTAAAGTCTCCATTTGCAAGCAGCATAAGTATTATGCTGAATGGTAACTTGGTTTTCCTTAAAAGAATTACAAATACAACAGCCAATATCTCTCAATCTAATTTAAACTGTAGTGATTTGATGTTTTCATATTCCCTGTTACCAAAAATTTCAGAATCTAAATGTTACAATTTGAAGGAACCTGTTATTCGCTGTCTTTGCTATTAGATTCTGACATTCTTGTCATATTAACAGTTCTCCTGCTTCTAGTAGCCATGACTTTGTCAGTGTCAGTGTAAATAAGCAGCAGTTATCACAGGAAGAACCAGGAACCATCGGAGGAATTTGTTTTCCATGGGTTCTCCAGTGGCTGAAGAATCACTTGTCTGGCTGTGACATGTTAAACTTAGCTTGGTTCCGTTGCAGTGGTCCTCCTACCCTGCATTTAAAAGGTTATTGACTTAAATCCAAATGCAGAATCTAAATTAAAATCAGTGAGTGCAGCATTGTCAATGAGATACTAAACCAAAACCCAAACTACCTGCTCACGAGGATCTAAAAGACACTTTCTGAAGAAGAATAGGGAGTCTTAAAATTCATCCCTCAACCAAAATCACAAAGCACAGATTAACTGCTAATTTATCCCAAATTTTGGGGGGATTGTTCTGGACATAAACTGCTCTGTTTCAGCATTGAGCACTTCAAATAAATTCATTGGCCTGAAATGTTTTGGAATATGCTGAGGATGTGAAAAGTTCAACATTAATGAAAGTTTTTAGTTATGGCTCTGCATATGACTCTTCCAATCACAGGGAAGATTGCGATCATAAAGTTTGGTTGCTTCATTTATTGCTGCCAATGCTGTGAAACCAACTGAGAATGTAAATAGATGTTAGAATGTAAATAGATATTAGAATGTAAATAGGATTTGAATCAAAACAAATCTGCAATATCCTGTTTAGAACAGGGAATCATGTACACTAGTGCTATGAATTTACAGTCCTGAGTCAGGATTTACAGCCAGATCACAAGATCCCTTCGGAGTAGCTGACATTTGAAACAGTCTTCAAGGCCACTTGCAACGTTCGCAAAAAATTAAATTAAATCCCCTCAATCACTCTAATTTATCTTCCTCTGAGCTTTCATTACTCTAGGGTGGTGCTGCTGTTCTTGTGTGAACTGACCACTATCCAGAGGAGACTGAAGGACAATTCACTGACACATCCTTCTATACCATGATCCCATTGCCAAATGTCAAACCATTATTTCGAAACTGTCACTAACCTCATCTCTGGAGATCATCTCTCCACAGTCTCCAACCTCACAGCCACCCAAGTCTGCAAAGTCCACTTCTATCTCCTTCCCAAAATTTACAAACAAGACCACCCTGATAAACATATATTCTCTCAGGCTATTTTTGTTCCATGGAACACAATATTTATTCTCTTTGTCCAATCTGTTCCCTCCATCACTTCAACAGTTTCCAGATTCTTGGTCCCAAATGTTTTCTTTTCACCAAGGTCATTCAATCTCTCAGTATCTCCATCCCCCAACAAGAGTCACAGAATTGCAGAATTCATCTGAGAAGCTCTCCTTTACTTTCCTGAATGAAGGCCTAACCAATCCCCATTCACCGCTAGTACCCTCTGCCCCCACCATCACCACCCGACCTGGCTGAATTTGTCCTCACATTGAACAACTTCTCTAACTCCACTCACTTCCACCAAATAAAGTTAAATGGGTACTCAAGTGGGTCCTAGCTCTGCTTACCTTTTATGGGATACGTGATATATTCTTTGTTTAATCCTGCTCCACCCTCTTTTCTGGGACATTAATGACTTTGTCAGTGCCATTTCTGAATTACAGCCTGAATTTGAAAATTTTATGACCTCTCATGCCAATTTCCACCTGGTTCTTGCCTTCACACAGTTCATCGTTGATTCTTCTCTTCAATTCCCTCAAATTCTCTGCATCCATTTCTGGAGTTGAGCTATCAGTCACTATCCAAAATAAGCCCACTGACATCACAGTTATCTTGACCACACTTCCTTCCAAAGAACATCTTGTAAGAAGTTATGTCATGGATACACTCAAATTGTCTTTCAGTAAACCAGAAGCAGAGTTCTATGGCTTTAGAGCACCAGGCACCAACTTCATGTAAATGCAGGCCTGGAAGTTTATTCCAATGTCGAAGATGGTACCATCCTATTTTCTCATGCTGACACTGCAATCCCATTGTTCACAGTAAAGCAACCTCACAATGAAGCAAATATAGAAATGATACCACCACCCACAGAAAGCACAATTACTACTCTAAGAGTAGTAGGGAAGTTGTCTTTTCTTCATATCCTGCAATGTTTTTCGAATGTTCGTCATTCTTCTTTTTCTCAACCAGGGTTCTGTCATGTCTCAGGCATTGAATACTTCATACAGCAGCAGTGAACGATACAGCTGAAAAACTCTTCATAGAAGTTGAAAGTGCTCCGCTTCATCTATTTTAGCAACACCACCTTCCAGACCATGCTTTCAATATGTCTCTCACCTCAGTAAAAGATTCCCCTCCACCATGGTTGACAAGGTTCTCGACTGGTTCAATTTCTCACACTTCTGATCTGATTCCTTCCTCTCTTTTGCAGAACTACAACAATGTTCCTTTGTCCTCGCCTTCTACCCCGGCAAAATCCACCATTTCCACTCCCAATAATGCCACCACCAAACACATCATCCCCCCCTACTCCCTGTCCCCTTTCAGGAGTCTGAAGAGGCCGCTACTGCATCCGCGACACCCAGATCCTCACCTCAATCATCCACAACAACTCATCGCCTTTCCATGGCAACTGCCCATGCAAGGATAGGAGAAGCAACATTAGCCCCTTTAAATCCTTTCTTCCCACTGTTTCAGGACTCAAATACTCCTTCAGTGATTTACTCACACTTCTTTCAATTTAGCATACTGCGGTCGCTACATTGGTTTCAACACTTTGAGATCATAACCTCATTCCACATTTTCTTTTGGATGGCAGCTGTTGGTGATGATTCTGCTCTTTTGCATTTATTCTTCCTCACGATCCATTATTTGTTCCTTATTTGCCCAAGGACGTGGGGCCTGGGCATCAGGGTGCTCCGGGACAGGCGGGGGAGGGTCAGGGCTGGTCCGGGAATTGTTGTGGGGACCAGCAATCGAGCTGGCCAGCAAACAGGAGTTTGACAGTTTGGGGCCACTGCGCATGCGCAGAGTTCCAGAACTGACAAACCCCGGCGCGAATAGGCCCCGCCCCCCTGGGTTTTTAATGAGATTCACGACTGGGACCTCTGCAGTGCACAGAGTGCGGAGATTCGGGTGAGAAGCTGAACTGACAGAACAGTCACGATCTAGAACAGTTTTCCCGCCAATTCAGCACTTTTGGGAGAATCGCCCCTTCATTTCTTCCCCTCACCACTTTCCCTAAATCTATTTGCTTAAAGCCTGTCACATTTCTAACTTTTTCAGTTCTGATGAAAAGTCAGATGTTAACTTTGTTTTTTTTCTCTATACTCTGCCTGGTCTGCTGAGTACTTTGAGCATTTCCTGCTTTGATTAAATTTAATTAGTTTATCTCCTATCATGGATATTGTTGACAGTTCTTTCTCCTTCAGTGATGCCCTGGTCCCTTTCAAATCTGCATCATTGGCTCCAGCTCAAAAACACACCCTTGATTCTACACTCCTTGCAAATTACCACCACCATCTCCAACCTCCTTGAGATCCTTGGGTGGGATTTTCCAGACAGCGGGATCCTCTGGTCTGGATACCAGGGCAATAGTCAGCGTCATCAGATAAATTGGACTGGCTTCAGAATTGGCTTGAGGAAGTAAACATCCAACCATTAAATTAAAGCTACAAGAGCCAGGAGGCACAGAACTCAAAGTGAATGGTCAAGTCAACAAAACCCTTAGGCATGAAGATAAAGAAATTGATGAAACTCTTCTTATCCTACAAAATCGACCAATGTCTCTGCTCAGCAGGTCAGTGTGTTTAAAACTTGATCTTCTACAGAAGCTTGTGTCAGGAGAGACAGGAAAACAATACTCAGGGATGAATTTCCAAAGTTGGTTAGAGGACCGATAGACCATGACACTGGAGCAGTAATCGAAGTTCACTCATTATGCAATGAGTCACTCTTTATTACAGATGCACCATCCACTGGACCCCAGTGGGAGATTTCAGATCTCTCGCTTCTCTTCAAAGAGGCAGAAAGGGAAGGCACTGATAAAGATATTGACCATCTGCTTAAGGAGTTTCTAGACCTAGGCTGACTCTTTCCTTTCCAAGGCATGGTACATTGGGGAGACCATGCAGACGCTACGACAACGGATGAATAAACACCGCTCGACAATCACCAGGCAAGAGTGTTCTCTTCCTGTTGGGGAACACTTCAGCGGTCACGGGCATTCGGCCTCTGATCTTCGGGTAAGCGTTCTCCAAGGCGGCCTTCACGACACACGACAGCGCAGAGTCACTGAGCAGAGACTGATAGCCAAGTTCTGCACACATGAGGACGGCCTCAACCGGGATCTTGGGTTCATGTCACATTATCTGTAACCCCCACGACTTGCCTGGGCTTGCAAAATCTCACTAACTGTCCTGTCTGGCGACAATACACATCTCTTTAACTTGTGCTTAACGCTCTCTCCACTCACATTGTCTGTACCTTTAAGACTTGATTACCTGTAAAGATTCGCATTCCAACCATTATTTTGTAAATTGAGTTTGTGTCTTTATGTGCCCTGTTTGTGAACAAAACTCCCACTTACCTGACAAAGGAGCAGCGCTCCGAAGGTTAGTGGATTTTGCTACCAAATAAACCAGTTGGACTGGTGTTGTGAGACTTCTTACTGTCTTTCCTTTCCTTACAGAGTTCATGAGAATGAAGACTTTGCAGAAACAGAAAATCTACTGGGAAGAGTTCCTAGATTTTACTACATTCTTTGACTCCACTGATAATGCTTCTGAAATCTGTGTTGTCTTTCTTGAGAATCTTCATATTTACAATGAAAAAGATAATAAAAAGTTGAGTTTGTTGGCTTACTCCACTGAACCCAATGATACCACACAGCAACAATTTCTGGCAGCCAGCAGTAAGCTTTCCAGGGAAAAAGAGATGCTTAACACCAAGTTGGATCAAACCAATACAGGAGGTTCAGAGCTTATTAGTTTGTACGAATGTGAGCTTCAGCCCTCACTTGAATTTCACCAGTAACTCATGGATACACTAAAATTGTCTTTCAGTGAACAAGAAGCAGAGACCCAAAGTACAGCGCTCCAAAGCTGAAGAGCACTGGGCAACAACTTCATGTAAACTTCCAGGCCTGGAAGTTTACTCCAAAGTTGAAGATGGTACCATCCTATTTTCTCATGCTGACACTGCAATCCCCTTGTCTACAGCAAAGCAGCCTCACAATGAAGCAAATATAGAAATGATGCCACCACCTTCAGAAAGCACAATTGCCACCCTACGGGTAGTAGGGAAGTTGTACTTCCTTCATATCCTGCAATGTCTTTCGAATATTCTTCATTCTTCCTTTTGTCAACCAGGTTTTGTCATGTCTCAGGCATTGAATACTTCATACAGCAGCAGTGAATGATACAGCTGAAAAAGTCTTCATAGAAATTGGAAGTGCTTCATTTTCTTAAGCCTTTCCCCCCGTGGCAACGTAGAAGAAGAAGATTACAGAGAAATTGTCAGTTCTCTTCCTCTGTATAGAATCCCTACTGAGCAGAAGGAAGCCATTCGGCCCATCGTGTCTGCACCAATTCTTACCCAGGCTTACCCGCAACCTCACATATTTACCCTACTAATCCCCCTGACGTGAAGGGGCAAATTTTTAGCATGGCCAATCCATTTAACCTATACATCTTTGGGTTGTGGGAGGAAACTGGAGCACCCAGAGGAAACCCATGCAGATACGGGAAGAATGCACAAACTCCACACAAACCCAAGGCTGGGATCGAACCCAGGTACCTGGCGCTGTGAGGTAGCAGTGTGTGTTTAAATAGTTTCTAATAAATAATTTTGTGAAAAACTATATACTGACTATTGTAGTTATTTACCTAGGCTGCTTAGCTGACTGAAGTGGTGGATGGCTCTGTGTAGGATGCTCAGTCGGCCTTGAAGCCTGTGAAGATGTTACTATCCTAAAGTCAGTTTGAGTGTTTGTTAATATTTGTTGGCATGGAACAAAGATGTCATTCTATCATGTGATCTTACATAAAATATTTAGTCAATGTCCAAGCAAGGTGTGTTACGAATTCAGTTAAACAGTCTGTGTTCTTTGCACACTTGTGGTTTCAGTCACCTGAATCTGTTGATTTTGTAAGAGGAGAAATCTACATTTTTGCGATTAAGGTGTTGAGGGGTTTTGTTTATGTCCTGATCTAACAAACAAGTCAAAATCAGAAGAAGTGTATTCTTTATTCTCTCTGGAGAAAGACAATTCAATTCACAAGAAATATCTGGTAGTCCTCGAAAACCATCTCCAATTTCAGTCTTTTATAGTACAGTTTATAAAACTATAGTTTTTTTTGAAGAGTCATAATATCATCACACCAGTATGACCATGGCACCATCAAGTTGGGGATCAATTAACGTTTTCATGAAGAATGCAACATGCATGCCAAGGGGCAACAGCAGTGCTGGAGAGACCTGAGGATCCCCCTCAAGTGAACCTCAGGCCTCTAGCCTCAGGTTCTCAACTTGCCACCTATGGCAGATCTAAAATCAAGTTGGAATTAATCTGCACAATCTAGCCAGAATCTTCAATTAATCTGTCAGTTCAATCACCATATGCACTTGAATTAATTGGCAAATTTGAAGTTTAGGCATTGAAGGATCAGCTCTTTCAGACTGCCTTCCCATCTTCTACATATTGCGACTGGTGTATTACATGAGGTTTTAGACTAACATAAACAAAGTTGAAGGGAATGCATAGAGATTGGACCCAGAACTTTGTTGGAGGTTTCTTGTTGCTGCTACATGTGCTACTGACTGCCACAGGCTGACTAAAATGGCTGCTACATGTTGCATCACTTCCTATGATGACATAATAATTGACATGAGTGTATGCTCAGATTGTAATTATTTTATGCAACATTAACAAAATAACAAATGTACTATCACAACAGAAACCTAGCCTCTGTCACAGCCTTCTGGTGCCTTTTCATCACTCCAACAGATCTGGAGCGGATCATCTCTCACATCTTGCCTCATTAGAGTTTTCACATAGATAACTGTAAACAGGTGGCTGTTTTTGATTTGTTAAATTAAAAATACCCCTTGATTTATGATTTAAAAAAACATGCAGGTGGCTGCATGATAAAAAATCGTAAGGCAGGTGCATTTATTAAAATGAACATGTGGCGAGGTATGGTTTGCTTAAAGTAAATTATGACAGTGGCATTATTCGAGGAAAAGCTTGGAATCTACAGCAATGTGGATATTGAAAAGAGAAATGGTGAATACAAATAAAATGTTTCAACATTTCAAACTTTTGCAAGATTGTTATAACAAATCACAAAGATCCTTCATACTTATGAAGACTAAACCTTTACAATCTGGTAGTGAATGATGCAATCTATCTTTCCACCTGATTCTGTGAAGAGAATTATCCATGACCAATGTCAGATATGCTTGTCAGAGCCTGTGGAAATAGTAAAGTTTAAAGTTTATTTATTAGTAGGCTTACATTAACACTGCAATGAAATTGCTGTGAAAATCCCCGAGTCGCCACACTCTGGCACTTGTTTGGGTACACTGAGGAAAGATTTAGCATGGCCAATGCACCTAACCAGCCTTTTGGACTGTCAAAGGAAACCAGAATACCCACCAGAGGAAACCCACGTAAACATGGGGAGAGTATGCAAACTCCCCAAGGATAGTGACCCAAGCTGGGAATTGAGCCCTGGCCCCCAGCGCTGTGAGGCAGCAGTGCTAATCACTGTGTCACCATGCCGCCCCACATAGTGGGTAGCATTTTGAAGATTGCCAGCGATCAGATTTTCTGACCATCTCAACATGCCTTGCTACATGAATTACAACTGAAAAGCTGACATTCCTGAGGTAGGGGTGTCTCCGAGAAAGCATCCAACAACATTTTCCAGCATCCACAGTATTTTGCTTTTATCATCATTAGTTAGACATTCATATGACTCAATGGTGCCATCTGGTCCGTTATCACAGATTCCTTTGGGAAGAGAAGCTTCCACGTACATGACTTATTTACAAATGCTGTGTGTACTTACTGACAGAATATCTAACCCACCTGACATCCTCAGCAGGCCTGGCAGCATCTGTGAGGAGAGAAAAGAGCTGATGCTTCGAGTCCAGATGACCCTTTGTCAAAGCTTTGACAAAGGGTCATGTGGGCTCAAAACGTCAGCTCTTTTCTCTCCTTACAGATGCTGTCAGACCTGCTGAAATTTTCCAGCAGTTTCTCTTTTGGTTTCAGATTCCAGCATCTGCAGTAATTTGCTTTCCTCCACCTGCCATCCTGTCTGTAGTATATCATCTTCTTCCTTGTAAACCAGATTAATTCCAATCGGGAATCCCATTGGTGTCAGTCGCTGTGTGTTGAAGGGACATTTTACAAAAGAAACATCTGGCAGAAAAGCTCAAGAATCTAAATGCTAGAAAAAACGTTAATGGAAATGGTCACAAATGACTGAAATATAAAAGATTTATTCATTTTTATTGCCATAGACCACATTTAAAAATAGCTACTTGGGACGGGGATGGGACCATAAAATGCTGCGAGCCGTTCAAAAGTCTATTGACTTTGGTGGCAGTGGAAAATCCCGCCAGCAAAAGGGGTGGTAAAATTCTGCCTTTAGTTTAGCTACAGAATTGTATTGCCCACAAAGACTCAACTCCTTTAAGACAGGAGCAGTTCCAATTCATAAAGGGAAACTACCAATGCAAGTTGTTGTCATTGCAGTGCAATCACTTTTATATTTGTGGTGAACCATAGATGGTTACCACTATGGGTACTTGTACATATGTTATTCTTGTTACTGTTGGGGTTAGGGTTGGGGTGTTCCACCTGTTAGCATTGTTCTGTGGTACACTCCGTTCGGCTCCGCCTTCTTACAGGAGTATAAAGGTCACTGCTACTTCCTAGTAGCCCTTAGTCTGGGATAGTATTGTTAAGTAGTGTGCTCCAATCTTGTTGTGAATAAAAGCCTTTATTCCCGGGTACGTCCTAGTCTCCCGTGTGAATCAATTGCGCATCAATATTGTAGGGAAAAATGAGCAGTAACCTCATTATTAAAAATAAAATAACAATAGTTTCAATATTGTGAAAGTTAAACATTCCTGAAGAAATCTAATAGTATCGTCGAAATCTAGGCACATTAGTTGTGTAAGATATATTGCAAGTGTCATGTTAACTGCTGGGAAGAGTGCATTGATGCTTATCATAAAGGTGCTCTAGAACGTGAAGTTCATAGAGAAAGCTTATTTACAATCCCCCTTGCAAGTCATCAGACATGATGTGCTCTACTATTGATGAGGTTTAATCACAAAGGTACACCTAACATTGGCTTTACATCAACATTCAGAATCATTTCCACTTATTTTAAATGCAGCCATACCTGTCACATCTTTATGGCATACTGGAACAATGCTTTATTTATCATGAGCATGGTTTGCGCATCAGAATTTTTAACAAGGACTTGATATGCCAGTAAATCATGGCTGAGTAGCTCTTCATGAGAAGAAAGGCATAATAACAGCCGGTTTATAAGGAAAACTATTTATCTGGCTTAGAACTTCAGATACATTTTGAAAAAAGCCTATTGCTAGATGTATGACACCCGAACATAACTGGGATTGAATTTAGTAAGTACTGTCCTTGAAATAAATGTTAAATAATAAGAAGAGGAAATCTGATTGTAAAACAGTGCAAATAATTGAATGAGCACAGAGAGGGAGGATTTCTGTCCTATTTCTTTACATGGGAAACAGATTCTTTTTTATGTTGGTCTGTGTAATTTCTTTGCATTATTTATATTGCATACATGCCACAGCCTTTTTACTGAAAGAATAGATTGCTGGGCACAACAAGGAATTGATAAATGCCAGGCACTTCATGCTGATGCCAAGGAATGTCTCTCTGACGTCGGACTCGATGTTTCTCATAAGCTGATGATCCCTTTGGAAATGTTTCTAAGGAGGGAGCTGTCAGTCCAAAAATACATGATGCACAGTGAGGATGCTTTTCATTCTGCTCACATTTTCGGGTAAATAGTAGAAATAGAAGAATAAAATAGCATGCCCAGTCCATTTGTCTATTTAGTGATTTCTATCTGAGGGATTGAGGCAATGTCGCTCTCTCAGCCCAGGGAAGATACATTTGGTGAAAAGTTTAAACATTCATACATTTGGTGAAAAGGTTAAAGTTTATTTGTCAGTGTCACAAGTAGGCTTACGTTAACACTACAATGAAATTACTATGAAAATCCCCTGGTCGCCAAACTCCGGCGCCAGTTCGGATGCACTGAGGAAGAATTTAGTATGACTAATGCACCTAACCAGCACGCCTTTTGGACT
The DNA here is from genome assembly GCF_964213995.1 of Mustelus asterias. NCBI lineage: Eukaryota > Metazoa > Chordata > Chondrichthyes > Carcharhiniformes > Triakidae > Mustelus > Mustelus asterias. Next base: position 81,732,527 of record NC_135806.1, on the reverse strand, counting down.
GTGGGAGGAAACCGGAGCACCCGGAGGAAACCCATGTAGACACGGGGAGAACGAGCAGACTCTGTGTGGTGAACCATTGTTGGTTACCACCAGGAGTGCTGAGCCATGGTTGGCCAGCACTATGGGTTTGTAGATATGTTACTGTTGGGGTTAGGGTTGGGCTGTTCTACCTGCTAATATTGTCCTATGGTACACTCCAGTTGGCTCCGCCTTCCTGGAGATGTATAAAGGCCACTGCTCTGTCTGGTGACCCTTTAGTCTGGGATTGTATATTGTATATAGTGGCTCCGTTATTGTTGGTAATAAAAGCCTTTATTTCCCCGGTACATCCTGCCTCCCGTGTGATTTATCGCGCATCACTCTGCACAGACAGTGACCCAAGTCAGGAATCGAAGCCAGATCCCTGGAGCTGTGAGGCAGCAGTGCTAACCACTGTGCCACCATGCCGTCCTAAACTGAGTAATGACAGGCAACTAAGTTTTTTTTAAAGTTTATTTATTAGTCACAAGTAGGCTTACATTAACACTGTATGAAGTTACTGTGAAAATCCCCTAGTCGCCACACTCCAGCACCTGTTCGGGTACACTGAGGGAGAATTTAGCATGGCGAATGCATCTAACCAGCACATCTTTCGGACTGTGGGAGGAAACTGGAGCGCCCAGAGGAAACCCATGCAGACACGGGGAGAACATGCAGACAGTGATCCAAGCCAGGAATTGAACCCGGGTCCCTGGCGCTGTGAGGCAGCAGTGCTAACCACTGTGCCACCGCGCCACCCCTCTGGTAAAATTAGGATGGCCTAGCTAATGCAGTCAACAACTTTCCAGTCTGAATTCTCCTCTGAATCACTACCCATTCCCCTCCAAGTCACACCCCATCCTGACCTGAAAATATATTCCTGTTCCTTCGTTGAATTGGGCCAAAATCCTGGAACTTCCTCCCTTACAGAACCGTAGGCGAACCCATAACACATGGAGTGCAGAGGATCAAGGAAGTGGCTTACCATTGCTGACTTAAGGCGAATTGTGGATGAGTAATAAATGTTGGCCTTGCCACCATCGCTCATATCCGGTAAATGAAAAATAAACCTCGGGTGGAGGAGGGGGTGGGAGTGGAGGGGGTGGTTGGGGTTATATGCATTTCACATTGATTAAAATGTGTCTCTAAAGGTTTGAAACATCAATCCTGGCTCATTTGGTAGCAATCTTGCCTCTGAGTCACAAGGTTCTGGTTTCAAGTCCCAAATTCCTTTTGCCAAGTAATACTGATACAGTGTAAACTGTTGCTGATTTCAATTACAAAGAAGTAAGGATTCATTTTATCTCTTCAGTTAATAAACATTCTAGTGCTACTCTGTTGGTGTGTCTGAATTATATATCCAGCAGAATTTATTATTTTACAAACTGATCAGTTTACCACACAATTGTTTTTTTATCACTTTATCTCTATCTTTTGATATCTTATTACTGGCCCATTATTCAACAATGGTGTGGAAATTCCAGGGGAGTAGCACAGACTTTGTAGCCGCATTCAACATTTACAGAATGTAAAACCAGCCATCGAACTTTGATTGATGGGCAAGTGAACCTTTCACCAACGCAACAGGCATGACAATGGTCTGCTGTCATCCTGCTTTCCTCAGTCCTGATTACAGCTCACATGACATTTCCAGCCAGTCTCCTCAGACACTGGCTCTTGGAAATGACACGCTACAGTACGGAGCTGCCCATGACCAAGGACTAGTAAAGCTTGCAGGGGGGTCCTCTCCGGATTCAGAAGCGCTGAGATAATGGCTACTGAAGCACAAAAGGGATCTGGTGCACCATATCATGTTATAGCACAAGAGGTGTATGATACACTACACAGCTAAGTACCTCAGACTTCATTGGAACACAAGGATTGTTTGAAGAACTGTACAGAGGAAGCATCAGTGGTAAAGATGGTAAAGAATATAAAGTACAATTGTAAACCATTGTTTTAGTGGCAGCAAATTACATGAGGACATTAATAAACTTGCGGAATAGCCAAATAATTGACAAATGAAGTTTAGCACAGACAAATATGAGTTAGTGCATTTTGATAGGAAGAATTGGATTGTGACTTATTACTTGGAACGTGCAAGCCAATCGCCAAAGGTTGTGCCTCAGGTTAGCGAGGTCATAAGAAAAGCATAGAAACATAGAAACATAGAAACCCTACAGTGCAGAAGGAGGCCATTCGGCCCATCGAGTCTGCACCGACCACAATCCCACCCAGGCCCTACCCCCACATATTTTACCCGCTAATCCCTCTAACCTACGCATCCCAGGACTCTAAGGGACAATTTTTAACCTGGCCAATCAACCTAACCCGCACATCTTTGGACTTTGGACATCAAAGCAGTCCAAGCACTCAGTTTCGCCACTCAGTAACCTGGCCAATCAACCTAACCCGCACATCTTTGGTCTTTGGACATCAAAGCAGTCCAAGCACTCAGTTTTATTTCTAGAGGGATAGAAGTGGAAACTAACAAGTTCCCTCATGGCAGGCGGGTTCAAAAGGTAAAGTCACATGGGATTTGGGGTGTGCTGGCTAGATTGGTACAGAACTGGCTTGATCATAGGCAACAGAAAGTAGTGGTGGAAAGGTGCTTTTCAGAAAGAGATCAGTAACTATTGGTTTTCCATAGAGATCAGCGCTGGAACCTTTGTTGTTTGTAATAAATATAAATGGACTGGAGGAAAATGTTGGTAGTCTGATTATGATGTGGAGATGCCGACGTTGGACTGGGATGGGCACAGTAAGATGTTGTGAGACTTCTTACTGTAATCTGATTAGTAAATTGTGGATGACACAAAAATTGGCGGAGTTGCTGATAGTGATGAGGATTGTCAAAGGATACAGCAGGATATAGATAGATTGCAGACTTGGCAGAGAAATGGCAGATGGAGTTTAATCCAGATAAATGCGAGGTGATGCATTTTGGAAGGTCAAATTCAGGTGCGAATTATACAGTAAATGGCAGAACCCTTAGGAGCATTAACATGCAGAGGGATCTGGGTGTACAGGTCCACGGATCCCTAAGAGTGGCAACAAAGGTGGATAAGGTAGTCAAGAAAGCATAAAGCATGCTTGCTTTCATCGGCCGGGGCATCGAGTCTAAAAATTGGCAAGTTATGTTACAGCTATGTAAAACTTTAGTCAGGCCACATTTGGAATATTGCGTGCAGTTCTGTCGCCACACTACCAGAAGGATGTGGATGCTTCGGGGAGGGTGCAAAGAAGGTTTACCAGGATATTGCCTGGTCTGGAGGGTTTTAGATATGAGGAGAGGTTGGATAAACTCAGGTTGTTTTCACTGGAAAGATGAAGGCTGAGTGGCGACCTGATAGAGGTCTACAAAATTATGAGAGGCATAGACAGCGTGGATAGTCGGAGGCTTTTTCCCAGGCTGGAAACGTTAACTACAAGGTGAGAGGAGGTAAGTTTAGAGGAGACGTGCGGGGAAATTTTTTTCACACAGAGGGTAGTGGGTGCCTGGAAAGCACTACCAGTGAAGGTGGTGGAAGCAAGCATGTTAGCAATGTTCAAGGTGTATCTTGATGGACACATGAATGGGAGGTGAACAGAAGGATAGAAACCACGTATGGGCAATAAGTAGTGGGTCTAAATAAGGATCAGGGAGAAGCGCAGGCTTGGTGGGCTGAAGGGCCTCTTCCTGTGCTGTATTGTTCTTTGTTCTTTATTCTTTATGCTAAATCTATATTGAACCTTGGTTAGACCACATGTGGAGAATTGCAGGCAGTTTTGGTCACCATATTATAAAAAGGATATAAATGCACTGGAGAGGAGGCAGAAATGATTTACAATGATATCAGAAATCTGTGTGTGTGTATATATATATATATATATATGAAAGAATAGTCAGATTGCATTTTTTGTTCTTGAAAAGAGAAGTCTGAGTGAATGACCTGATAGATGTCTTTAAAATTATGAAATTTTTTAATAGAGAGAGAATGTTTCTTCATCTGAGTCCACTACTAGTCATTACGAGAGACAACTAATATAAGATAGTTACCAAGAGCAATAATAGGGAATTCAGAAGAAACGTCTTTACCCAAAGAGTGATAGAAATATGAAACTCACTTCCACAGGGAATGGCTGAAGTAATTAGTATAGATGTATTTCAGGGGAAGCTAGACAAAATTTGAATGAGAAAGGAGCATTATAATGATAGATTTAGATGAGGATAATTGGGAGAAGGCTCCAATGGAGAATAAACACCAGCATGGACTGGTTGGGCCAAATGGCTTGTTTCTGTGCTGTAAGTCATCCTATATTAATGTGCATAGTAACAGCACGCAGTGACATCTTCTGAAGTAAATTTGTTCTATGTTTGGGTTTTGTGTATGAGATGAGCAGCATGGCGGCACAATGGTTAGCACTGCTGCCTCACAGTGCCAGGGACCCAGGTTCAATTCCGGCCTTGGGTCACTGTCTGTGTGGAGTTTGCACATTCTCCCTGTGTCTGCATGGGTTTCCTCTGAGTGCTCCAGTTTCCTCCCACAATCAAAAGATTTAGGTGGATTGGACATGCTAAATTGACCCTAGTGTCAGGGGGATTAGCAGGGTAAATATGTGGGGCCTGTGGGATTGTGGTCGGTGCAGACTCGATGGGCCAAATGGCCTCCTTCTGCACTGTAGGGATTCTATTCTATTCTAGGATGTGTCAGATCAGTTTAAAATGAAAAGTTATGGCAATGTCCCCTTATTGAGCTAAACATTTTAAATATGCCTGCATTGAACAAGGCTCATTTACTCTGGTGATAGGTGTCACCTAGTTGGTGGTCTATTTTGCTTCTTGCCATTTCTTCATCTCACTCCTATTTTTCCTCTATCAGCAAAACCTGCACAGAAGTGTCCATAGGGATTCACATAATAAAGATTCTATGAGAGATGGGTAGGAAAGTGAAATGTCTCCCTGCCAGAAACTGCAGATTCCTTTCTTAGAAACACAGCAGGAAATAAAATTCAATTTGCTGCAGTCAAAAATGGAGATACCAAAGTCTGTGGAAAGTCAGAGCTTTGGATTGGTAATCCAGGTTTCCTGCTTTACCACTTGAATTGTGAGCTGCAATATTAATTTAAAAGATGATGTTTCTGATGTATCAGGTTTGTCCATCTGTGTTCTGTCATTTGTGTCTCTCCTTCACATTGGGACGAGTGAATTGTCTGCCTGCCTCACCTCTGCTGGAATTTATGGTGTAATTTAGAAGTGGGTGAACTTGGAAAATCTGAATCTTAGTACAAGTGCTTATTGGAAATCCACAAAGGCTCAGATTGATTGCTGGATTTCTGGGTGACTATTTCCAATGTTTTATTCCCTTTTGGAAGTGCACACGTACACTGCATGTTGACTCTTCCATCCTGAGTATCTTTTTATTGGAGAAATAGCTCATTATCGATTTGTACCTCAGCCAATAGGTCTTTGTTGAAATTAACCAGTCAGCATATTGCTGAAATTTGTTTCCAACTAGTCAATAGGATGTCACTGAAGGAAGCATTTTAAACTGCTGGGAATAGAAGTTTCTGCTATTTTTGTACTGAAGTGCCACTACAAAAACCATAAAACTTAAAACGTAAGCAAATTACTCCCAAAAGCACTTATGTGAAAGATTTTCATGATCTTTTGCACACTCGAATCAGGCCCCATCCACAAAGCCAATCACAGTGGTGTGTCCATTCACAGCACTCATTAGGGAAGGTTCCTTAAACTTCGTTCATTTTCTTCAGCATACAGGTATGCGTAGACAAATTTTAAAAGTATTTTCATGTCAAAAAATATTTAATTTACTCGAAAGCTGACTAGCCAATGCCAATGAAATGGTTCAGTATAGTTCCTTTACGCCATTTATCAGTGGATTATAGGATTGCTTGGAGTTACAGATAGCAAATCAGAGTGGTAACCCTATCCCTCCAGTTCTGAAAACTTTGTACAGTCCGGGGATTGAACCTTTAACCCTCTTGAAGTGTGTGCACGCTAGCAGTGCATTTATCCATTGCATCTTTGGAAAGACTAAACTCCTCTCCCAACACCTTTATTAATATTTCTAGAACTAATGACTGCCAGTCCTTTACATGCAGGCAGCTCCACATGATCAAATGGATAGAAACATGTGTTAGAACCATAAGTAGGAGCAATACTCTTGTTTGCATTAATTACAGACTGCCAACGGTTTATGGTGAGCTCAAAGGGACATATTTCCTTTCAAATCCTCAAAGCTTTGGAGATTTGTCCCAGTTGAAGTGCTAATGATCGATGGTGTGTACATATGGGGATTGAAACAGATGTGAAATATGAATGCACATGTTTTGTCTCAGACTTCGCGCTCCTCTGTGACCTAGGCCCACTTCCAGTTTTGGCAACTAGGTAGCAAACTAATTTTAAAATAACAGAAAAAACAATAGATTGCATTGCTCATACAATTGAGGATTACATCTTTTACTCCATTTTTAAAAATAACTTGAGGCAAAAATTGCTTCCATCTGTCATAATTAATTCTCTTAGGAAAGGTTTTGTTCTTTCCTCTACACTTTGCATACGGCACTGTCTCCTCAGCATGTAATAGGACTTCATATTGAAATAAAGAACCCACCATTGACATTTTAACGAGCATTCATGATTTAGAGTCTGTTCAGAGACTGGTTTTGATTGGACCCAATTAGTATGAGGGTAGCATTGCTGCAGCTCATTGAGCCTGTGAACCCTTCTGGCCTGACCCAGTAAGACTGCTGAGTGCTGTAAACTGACTGGCTGTGGGAAGATGGAGGCATTTTCTAAGTACAACGCCATCCCTGTGAAAGACAAGAGGCCCTGAATCTGTTCCTGTATCTTTGAATTAGAAAGAAGCCATTTTGGTGCTGACCGTGGGCTTTATTTGAAATGCATCTGGGATTTTTTTGTTTAAATCTGCTGTGCCACTCTGTATTTTAATACAAATGCTAACTGCAGCACAAAATGAAAATCATATTGAATGTTTCTCTGTGAGCAGAACCGAGTACTTTAATGTTATTGTGACAACTGTCGTTTGTGTGCCCCACTAATGAATGATATGGAAGAAAAAGTGCTTTCAATTGTAACATCAAATCAAGGTATGATGCCTACTGTATTCCTTTCACACTCACCAGCTTTATTCAATTCCACAGTATTTTAAAAGAATTAAACCACAATGCTATTCAGCTCTTGAAGAAATAGAATGGCAGTACATTATTAGTTCGCTATTCAGTAATATCAGAAAGATTTTGAACAGCGGCACAGAAATTGATGTAAATCACAAATCCTGAGATGGAAATATTTCAAGTTATACATTGTCAACAAATGACAGGAAAGAAGGAAATATACCGCCCCCTCCCCCCCCCCACCCCCTTCCTCCATCAAAAATAAAGGCTCCAATGTTATACTTCCCGATTACATTTCTAATCCTCTGAACATGCTGTGGTGGACAATAGAGATGCTGTGACGAGAGGATTTTTTTTTTAACTGAAGCGGCTGAGCACTGTTCCTCCTCCAGGGACCCCAAAGTGACTTTATATTAAAAATGGATAAGAAAGAGATCAAAGATGCCCCAGATTCTTTCAAGGTACCTGAATGGGCTGATGGTTAGATTTCTGTATACCTCGGAGCTGAAGATTCTGTGAAAAGGATGGGGTGGAGGAGGGAGGGAGGGAGGGGGGGGGGGCTGCGGTGGGGAGAGGGGGAGTCAGGGGGAAATAGACAAATAAGCATTTCAAATAAATGTCAGCTCAAGCTGCAGGAGTCTGATTCCGTGAAACCCTCTGTGGAAAAGATTAGCCTCTGGTGGCTGGAAAAAGCTGATTATGCTAAGTTCTTTGTACTTCAAGCATATTATAGAAAGGCTTCATCCTGGAAGATACTTTGAGTGCATCGTCCCTATGCCCAGACTCGTTTAATCTTTAAAACATTGCCTTATCGTATTATTATGATTAAAGTTCGTGGAAAATGTGGTGTTCTTACACTTATCTTCTTTTACTTCAGTTCACTGATATCACATTACTATAAGCAGAGTTTACGTCCTTTATAAAACGTACCAACAGCTGTGGTGAGCTGCGAAAATGAGTCTCCCTTCTATATTCCATCACACAATAAAGCCTCATCATCATCAAGATTCTACAAGCCAATGCTTTATCTGCTTATTTATTTGCCATAAACTGGCAAATATCGTGGTTTTGAAACTCAACTCTTCAGGCTGTAAATGAGTACAAATTAAGCATTAAAAAAATCCTCCTTCAGATTTTCTGTTTGTTTTAATTATTTGTTCATCGGATGTGGACATTGCTGGCTGGGCCAGCATTTATTGTCCGTCCCTAATTCCCCATTGAGGTGCATTTAAGAATCAACCACATTGCTGTGGATCTGCAGTCTCATGTAGGCCAGATCAGGAAAGGACGACAAATTAACTTCCCTAAAGGACATGGGCTGGAACTCTACTACCTTACCCGCCACGGAATGGGAGCTGGCGAGGGTCCAACAATGGAAATCTCCGTTGACCTCGGGTGGGAATTCCAGTCTTGCCCAAGTGAGGCCATAAAATCCCACCAATGGGTTTTTACAGCAATGATTTTACGGTAGTCATTAGACTATTAATCCCAGATTTTTATTGAATTCAAGTTTCATCATTTGCCATGGCGAGATTTGAGGCTGGTTCCCGAGAGCATTATGCTGTGTCCTTGGATTGTTAGACCAATGACAATACCACTAAGCCACTGCCTCGCCTTCTGTGCCCATCAGACCCAGAACCTCAATTATGTACAGGTACAAGCCACCCTCTGGGTGCTCCGGTTCCCTCCCACATTCTGAAAGACATGCTGGTTAGTTGCATTGACCCAAACAGGTGCCATAGCGTGGCGACTGGGGGAATTTCACAGTAACTTCATTGCAGTGTAAGGCTTACTTGTGACTAATAAATAAACGTTAGAATTTTTTATTAACCTTAACCATAAAGGTTTGCAGCACAGAAGGTGGTCATTTGGCCCACTGGGTCTGTGCCAACCCTTTGCTGGAGTACTCGACTGCCCTGCTCACCCATCATGTAATTTCAATGGGCGGTATTTTACCATAATTTGCCAGTGTCAGGCTCTGACTGAAAACCAGGTGCACAGCCAAGTTTTCAGACCAGATCTTCAGCCACTCTGGCAAAAAAGTGAGGGAGGCCGTGGTTTATGCCATCAGTCTGGTGAGACAGGGCCTGTTAGAGTTAGCAAGGCCGACTCCATAGAGATTGTGGCACCATTTTTAAAGGGTACCCCAGTCAGCGCTGAAATTGAACTGTGATTGTCCCCACCCACCCACCACAGAGGTATCAAGGCTGTTCCCCTCCCTCCCCATAGAATCACTGGGGGTTCTCTTCCCCCTCTCACCTCCCCCATGGCCAACAACCACTATGGAATTATCACTAGCGTTTCTGCTCACTGCCTACTCCCACCTCCCCTTGCCCCTGTCCCCATTCCACCCTGACTGCCCCCCACCACCACCAGTGCCTGAAAGTACCCCCCCGCCCCCCCCAGTGGCCTCGGCATTCCCTGTGTGCCCCCACATCTCACCACCACACATAATGAGAAACAGTGCACACATAAAGGGCACTGCCCTTTGCGATAGATTAGCATTGCCAGCAAGAACAGTGTTTTCCAATTCTCACAGGATTTTCTGCCCACGTCACCATTCTCGCTGATGGTTAAAATCACCCCGAATGGGTGTAACATGCACAATGCATACTTTACACATTGGTAGCTCGGAATTGCATAAAGACAACATAGGAAAACAGGTGTAGGACCTTGATGTAAGTCTAGATAGCCTAACAACTTGAACCTCCTTCCCATTCTTCATTGTATGCCATTCATAATTTTTCCTTAAAATGTGTCAGTTTGTGTAAATGTAGCTTTAACATTTGTCAATAGAAATTTATTCGATAGCCACCAATCTTGAAGGACAAAATATTGTTCAAGCTCCAACTTCAATAAGGCTTCTCAATTAGTTTTAATTAAATAACTTGATTATTGATTTTTAGCATCATAAAGATCTGCATTGTGTTCTCTGAACTATTTTTCCCAATAAAAATACGTTTAATTTTTTTTTCAATTCTTCAGTCTCACTAGCAAACTATTTTTAAGTTAAAATGTTCACTTCTGATTTAAAATCCAATACCCTTGAGATTTATTCATGTACTTGATTAACTTTCTTGATAACATCTGCACATAGGCTGGATACATATAACATCTGCACATTCAGTGGATGATCAATGATCATTCCCAAATCATTTTCCTTTTCCATCTTTACTAATGAATCTAACAATAAGACCCATTCTTCATATATTAACAGCTTTATGTGCTCTGTACTGTGTTACCCTACATTTATCAATATTATAATGTAACCATCTGTTATTTTGTAAATGGCGTAATGTGATTAATCATTTATTTTGCTTTGAGTGAAGAAAGTATTAGGACTCTTAAAGGTAAATACAACAAAACTCAGGGAATATTGTTCCAAAATGTGACTCCCTGCCATCTCATGCCCTGGCATTGACCCCCATCCGCAATGCTGGGGCCATTAACATAAAGGAGGAAGCACCACCACCAATTCAGACAGTCCATGGATGCTCCTTCCGTAGTAAGCCAGGAGCAATCTTGAGTAAAAATAATTCAAGGAAAAATTCAGGTGAAAAATATATATACTTTTTCTTTACTGCTTCATGACATGTGGGCATCATTGGCAAGGCCAGCATTTCTCCCTAATTGTTCTTGAACTGAGTGGCTTGCAAGGTCACAATTAAGAGTCAACCACATTGCTGTTGATCTGGAGTCACATACAGGCCACATCAGGTAAAGATGTCAGATTTTCTTCCTTGAAGGACATTAATGAACCACATGAGTTTTTACAATAATCGATGATAGTTTCTTGGTCACCATTACTGAGACTAGGGGCGAGATATTTTAGCCTCACTTGACCTGAGACCGGAAAATCCCACCCAAGGTCAATGGACCTTCCCATTATCCACCCCTCACCTGCTCCGATTCCCGTGGCGGGCAGGGCAGTAGAATTCCAGTGTATTTTTCCATTCCAGACTATCTTAATTGAATTTAAATTCCATGAACTACCATGGTGGGATTTGAACCTATGTCATCCTGCGCATTAACCTGGGCCTCTGGGTTACTAGTCCAGTGACACTACCACTACGCCACCATCTTTACTGAGAAAGAAGGTATTATCCAAGTCATAGAGAAAGAGGAGTTGTAGAGACACTCAATGGGCTAAAAATTGATAAAGGGGAGGTATTGGATAGACTGTTTTTTCCTAAAGTTAAAAACCTGCCAAGGCCAGTGGAGATTGTACCCGCAAGATTCTGAGGAAACATTGTTCAACTGTGTGGAAGGCAGAATGTATTTTTAGACTGACGGTAGGTATTTTGCCAACCAGACATCTGAAGAATGTTGTGAATAAATTTCAGTGCTGGTATGATTCTTGGGCCAGTGATTGACTGATCAAGTCAAAGAAAAATGTTTGTAATAGGCAGTATACAGATCATACTCAACCAGTCTATGCTTGCAAAACTCAAATAAAATGTCTACTGTTGAATATGATTCAGTAATTGGGCAGCACTTGCTGAATAATTCTGAGTGTACTAACTGCGACATTAATAACCAATTTAAGGTAATCAATTGAGCTCATAACGTACCTCATTCACGCTTGCTCAAAGTGACATACATTTATATGCAGGGATACATTCTCCGCAAAAAAAGGAATATGTTCAAGCCTTGAGCCTTTTTTGAAATACCAAGTAGCTTATAGATCTCACTGCTTTCTCCATGTCAACACTTCGGCTAATCAGAGTTGACTTGCCAACCAATTAGCACCCTCTCTCCTGCTGTATAAATTGTGATTATTTGAAATTTTGCATTCGTGCATTTGTCCCGATTAAGTAAAACCAGCATGGATCTGTTAAGGGAAATCATGTTTAGCAAACTGGCCTAAGGTTTTAATGAGGTCACAGAGATGCTTGATGAGGGTTATGCGTTTGATGTGGTGTACGTGGACTGCCAATTGATAAGGTACTGCAAAACAGAGCAAAGTTTAAGTCTGTGGAATAAAAAGGACAGTGACAGCATAAATACAAAGTTGGCTGAGTGACATGATAAGAAGTCTCACAACACCAGGTTAAAGTCCAGCAGGTTTATTTGGTAGCAAATACCATAAGCTTTTGGAGCACTGCTCCTTCGTCAAAGGACGAAGGAGCAGTGCTCCGAAAGCTTATGGTATTTGCTACCAAATAAACCTGTTGGACTTTAACCTGGTGTTGTGAGACTTCTTACTGTGTTTACCCCAGTCCAACGCCGGCATCTCCACATCATGAGTGACATGAAACAGAGAGGAGTGTTTTGTTTTCAGACGGCAGGAATATACAGTGGGGCGCGTTAGGATCACTGCTTTGCTTAATCTATATTTTTAGTGCTCTAAACTTTGGTTTACAGGACGCAATTTCAAAATTTATATCTGACACAAAATTTGGATATGTTGCGCAATGTGAGGAGGATTTAGTTAGACTGGCGAAATAGACAAACAATTGGCAGATGAAATTTAATGCAGAGAAGCACAAAGTGATTCATTTTTATAGGAAGAATGTGGAGAGACAATATAAGATAAAGGGTACAATTTAAAAGGGGATAGAAAAGTAGAAGCACCTGGGTTTATCTGTAAAACAAATCATTGAAGGTGACAGGGCAGGCTGAGAAAGCAGTTCATAAAGCTTACAGGATCCTGGGCTTTATAAATTGGCGCAACGAGTACAAAAGCACAGAATTAACCCCCTGAATAAAACCAAGGTTCAGCCTCAACTGGAGTATTGTGTCCAGTTCTGGGCACCACATTTAAGGATAATTGTGAAAGAGAGAGTGCAGAAAAGATGCATGCAAATAGTTCAGGGATGATAAATTTCAGCTGTATGGAGAAACCAGAGAGCTACAGACCTGGTCGCCTGACATCAGTAGTGGGGAAAATATTGGATTCTATTATAAAGGATGGAAGTCTCGGATGAACATGTATCTGAGGTCACCATCGCAGACATCTGGTCAGCCTTCCCAAAAGTCAACCCACAGAAAACAACTGGCCCGGATGGGGTCCCGGACGAGCACTCAGATCCTGCATGGACCAGCTGGCGGGGGTAGTCACAGTCATCTTTAACCTCTCTTTACAACAGTCTGAGGTTCCTATCTGCTTTGTACCAGAGTGTACCATCAGTCCGGTACAAAGAAAAGCCAAGCAGTGTGCGTCTTAATGACTATTGTCCAGTGGCTCTGACATCCATCATAATGCAATGCTTCGAAAGATTAGTCATGGCATGAATCTATTCCAGCCTCCCAGATTGTCTGGATCCACTACAGTTCACCTACTGCCGCAACAGATCCACAGCAGATGCCATCTCCGTGGCCCTGCACTCAACCCTGGAACACCTAGATAACAAAGACACCTATGTCAGACTCCTATTTATCGACTATAACTCAGCCTTCAACACCATTATTCCAACAAAACTCATCTCCAAACTCCAGGGCCTGGGCCTCAGCTCCTCCCTCTGCGACTGGATCCTGAACTTCCTAGCCCACAGATCGCTATCAGTAGGGATAGGCAACAACACCTCCTCCACGCTCAACCTCAACACCGGTGCCCCACAATGTTGTGTCTCCTTACAATACTCCTTATACATCTATGAATGTGTGGCCAAAGTCCACTCAAACTCGATTTTCAAGTTGGCTGATGACACCACTGTAGTGGGTCGGATCTCAAACAGTGAGGAGCTGGAGTACAGGAAAAAGATATAGAATCTGGTGAATTGGTGTGGCAACAATAATCTCTCCTCAATGAAGGAGATAGTCATCGACTTCAGGAGGCATAGTGGAGGACATGCCCCCATTTACATCAACAGGGATGAAGTGGAAATGATCGAGAGCTTCAAGTTTATATAACCCTCCATGCTGATGTTATAGTTAAAAAAGCCCACTAATGCCTCCACTTTCTCAGGAGGCTTAGGAAATTTGGCATGTCCACTACGACTCTCACCAACTTTTACAGATGCACCATAAAAAGCATTCTTTCTCATTGTATCACAGATTGGTATGGCTCCTGCTCTGTAAGACCGCAAGAAATTACAAAGGGTCGTGAACGAAGCCCAGTCCATCACAAAAACCAATCTCCCATCCATTGTCTCCATCTACACTTCCCACTGCCTCAGAGAAACAGCCAACATAATCAAGGATCCCATGCAACCTGGACATAATCTCTTCCACCTTTTTCCATCAGGAAAAAGAGACAAAAGTCTGAGGTCACATCCAGCCAACTCAAGAACAGCTTCCTCCCAGCTGCCATCAGACTTTTGAATGGACCCACCTCGTATTAAGTGATCTTTCTCAACACCCTAGCTACGACTGTAACACTACGTTCTGCACCCTCTCTTTTCTTTCACTATGTATGGTATGCTTTGTTTGTATAGCGTGCAAGAAGCAATACTTTTCACTGTGTACTAATACACGTGACAATAATAAACCAAATCAAATCATAACTGGGCTTCGATAATAATGATCCAATTGGTCAAAGTCAACACAATGACGACAAATGGTATCGAGTTATGACTGCAACACCATATTCTCCACACTCTTCTTTCCTTCTCCCCTGTGTACTCAAACAGGCACCAGACTGTGGCGACGAGGGGAATTTCACATAACTTCATTGCAATGTTAATGTCAGCCTTACTTGTGACTAATAAATAAACTTTTTTTACTCTATGACAGGTATGTTTTGTCTGTATAGTGCACAAGAAACAATAGTTTCACTGTATCCCAAAACATGTGACAATAATAAATCAAATCATTTTTGACAAACCTGTCGAGGCCAACATGCCATTTGTCTCCCTAATTGCTTGCTGCACCTGCATGTTGGCTTTCAGTGACATATGAACAAGGATACCCAGGTCCCTTTGGACATCAACACTTCCCAATCTCTCACGATTTAAGGAATGCTCTGTTCCAAAGTAAATAATCTTATCCTTACCAACATGTTGGGGGCAATTCTCCCAGCCTACTGTGCTGCTTGTGTAGTAGAGGGGGGCCTGTAGCCGGAGTCGCGACTGGCGTCAGGCTGATCACGACTCTCATAGGCCCTTTTTTTTACGTAATCAGCCTTGCGACGGAAATCAGTGTGAGACTGACTACAATATGGGAATCTGAATTTGCCTATTATTAGTGAGCCCGGGGCAGTATCTTCCAGGCTCTCTAATGTCTCCCCACTACCACCACCCCCCTCCCCCGAATCCACATCGGGAGAGGTTCCCACCAAGAGGGATTAAATCTGGCCTTCATCAGCAGGGACCAGGCATGTTCACCCACTGGTGGGAACAGAGGCCATTGAGGCCCCCCCAGGGAGGTTGGGGACATGGGGTGCCCCTTGGGCAGTGCCTGCCTGGCACCCTGGCAATGCCCAGTGGGCACTGGGCAGTGCCAAGAGGGTGGGGCCTGAGGGGGCAGAGCCTACTGGGAGGGGGCAGGGCCGATTGGTGGTGAGGTGTTACCCACTACATACTCTGCATTAGGGATCGGTGGGAGAAGGAGGGAGGGTGCGGTTGGGCTGGTTATCAGAGGGACCGGGGCTGGGCATGGGAAGGGGGGTCGGGCTGGACATGGGGAGGGTGGTTCAGGCTGGCCATGAGGGAGGAGGTCAGGCAGTATATGGGGGTGGGAGGTCACGGAGGCCGGCAAGCGAGGGGTAGGTGGTCATGGAGGCTTGCAATTGTGGGGGGGAGTGGTGTGGTCCGGGAAAGCAATCAGAAGGCCAACGATCAGGAAGCCAGAGATGGGGAAGGTGGGGGGCAGTGCGCAAGTGCTGATCTATCCGCTGGCAGATAGCACACAAGCAGTGGTCCACTCAGCACTATACTGCTGGCCTCTTGGGTGGGTTCAGCCTCCTTCCCCCGCCACCATTACCAGCATGAATCCCCCTGTGGCACACTGTGAAGCACTGAGTGCTGGAAATTCATTCCACTAAGTGCGCCCAAAAAACAGGTGGGAAACACTCCCATATTCCTGCCAGTTGGGCACTTAGCTTTTTTTGGAGAATCACCCCCTATATTTCATCTGCCATACTCTTGCCACTCACTAAGCATGTCTTGTAGCCTCTTTGCATCACATCTAATTCTGTGACAGCTTGGAAATATTAGATTTAATTCCCACATCCAAATCATTGATGTAGATTGTGAACAGCTAGAGTCCAAGCACTGAATCATGTGGTACCCAAACAGTCACAGCCTGCCAACCTGAGAATCACCATTTTACTCCTGCTCTCTGTTTTCTGTCTGTAAACCAATCTTCAATCCATGCCCGAATATTGCCTCCTATCCCGTATGCGCTAATGTTGCTTACTATTCTCTTGTGTGGGACCTGATTGAAAGCCTTAAGAAAACACATATACACACATCCGCTGTTTCCCCCTTATCTATACTGCGAGTAACACCCTCAAAAACTCCAACAGGTTTGTCAAATGTTATGTTATGTCATCATTCCGTGTTGAATCTGCCCAATTGGATCATTATTATCTAAGTGTTCGGTTATCACATCCTTTATAATAGAATCTGGTGTTTTCTCGACTACTGATGTCAAGTGATCCGGTCTGTAGTTCCCTGGTTTTTCTCTCCCTCCTTTCTTAAACAATGGGGGGTTTGCATATGTAACATTCCAATCTGCAGACACCATTCCAAACCAATCAAATTGTCCACCAATGTATCAATTATCTCTATAGCCACCTCTTATGGTGTTGATAATATCGTCATAATCCCCACATTCGTCCAATCTTTAAATATAAATTTCTGAAGACAGGTCGTTACAGCTCTTAAATTAAGATTTCGGCCTAGCTAAATGTAAAATTTCTTTAAATTAGGAAAGGATTAATTACGTGCAGTAGTATTAAATAATGCACTAAAAACAAATCAGGCAGGTCAACGCAATATAGAAGTCAAAACACTTCAGGTGAATTCAGGAGGAGTTTCCTTTCTCAGAAAATCGTTGGTCTTTGGAACTCCTTTCTCCAGAAAACAGTGGAGGCTGGGTCACTGAGTACATTCAAGGCTGAGTCAGAAAGATTTTCTGATTGACAAGGGTGTCAAGGCTCATGGGGGGCAGGCAGATAAATTTAGTTAAAGCCACAATCAGATCAGCCATGATCTTACTGAATGGCAGCACATCCTCGAGGGGCCGAATGGTCTACTCCTGCTCCTATTTCTTCTATTCTTATAAACTGGTGCGATTTCTGATATCTGGCTTTCAGCCAACAATTCGGCCTCATGGGGGCAAGGTGCAAGAAACACCTTGCAATCTTACAAATCCAAATGAAATCCAGAGAGCCAAATGTGCGAAAGAGAGGAAATAATCGAAGGATTATTCAAAGAAAATAATCGGCCCCTGAGAAGAGAACCTGCCATGGTCATCCAGTCAGGTAAGACTGTCGGGAAGACAATGAGGCAATTGTAGATAAGTTAAAAAGGATAGTCTTCACTGTCCTAACTATTCTCCCCCTTTGGTCACCAATCTCTTTCTGCAGAAAATGGCCAAGTAGCTGACAAGTGGTATTCAAATAAAACCGGGTGAGTAACATCTTCTGAGCCTCCAATCTGCACAGGGTTGCTATCCACTCCCACTGTGAGTTAATTTTAGTCTAGTTTTCTTTCTTGTTAAGTAAGTATAAATAGTGCGCATTGAGTCGTTATTGAGCCCAACAGTTCATCAGTTGAAACCATCAATAACCTCGGGGATTTTGTAATTGAATCATTCAACATGTTAAGTCCAACAACCTCACACAGACAGGCTTGGTAAATGCATTTTAAAAATCAAAAGAATTAAACAGCCCTTGAGCTCAAGTTAATCCTAATTCTTTTGAACAGTTTGATTTTGAAAGGGGATCCTGATGAGTAAACTCCCTCTTTAACTTTGCTTTTAAAGGTTGCAATTAAATTGATTTTGATTGATGTTACTTCAGATCTTCTCTCTTATGACGGATTTCCACTGCAAAAAGGTTCAAGACAACCCTGAATTTGGATCAATCACTGGCAATTTCCACAAATAAAAAATTAAATTGCAAACTTTGTGGAAATAGTTAATAATGTAGCTCAGAGGAAAGAAGGAAATATTCCCCTTCAAAGAAAACACGTTCAGCGTTTATGGCTGCAATATTTAAAGGGAAATGATGTGGAGATGCCGGCGTTGGACTGGGGTGGGCACAGTAAGGAGCCTCACAACACCAGGTTAAAGTCCAACAGGTTTATTTGGAATCATGAGCTTTCGGAGCGCTGCTCCTTCATCAGGTAAGTCACCTGATGAAGGGGCAGTGCTCCGAAAGTTCGTGATTCCAAGTAAACCTTTTGGACTTTAACCTGGTGTGTGAGACTTCTTACTGTAAAGACAAATGGGCAAAGGAGCCGTGTTGATTCTTAAAAACTATTTCATGGGACATGGGTGTCGATAGCTAGGCCAGCACTTTTTGTTTCTCATCTCTAATTGTCCTTGAAAAGGTGGCATTGAGCCTCATCCATAGTGCTGTTAGGGAGGGGGTTCCAGGATTTTGACCGAGCAACAGTGAAGGAACAGTGACACAGTTCCGAGTTGGGATGCTGCGTGGCTTGTGGGTGATTTGCGGTGTTGGTGTTCCCACATATCTGCTGCCCTTGTCCTTCTAAGTGGTAGAGGTTGCAGGTTTGGAAGCTGGTGCTGTCGCAGGAGCCGTGGTGCGTTGCTGCAATGCACCTTGTAGATGGTATACAGTGCTGCCACTGTGCGACAATGGTGGAGGGAGTGGGTGTTGGAGGTGGTGGATGGGGTGCCAATCAAACAGGCTACCTTGTCCTGAATGGTGTGCAGATTCTTTAGTTTTCATGAAGCTGCACTCATCCAGGCAAGTGGAAAGTATACCATCGCGTTCCTGACTTGTGCCTTGTAGATAATGGATAGACTCTGGGGAGTCTGGAGGTGCATTACTCATCACAGAATTCACAACATCTCTCCTGCTCTTGTAGCCACAGTATTTATATGGCTGGTTCTATTCAGTTTCTGGTCAATGGTAATCCCCAGGATGCTAATAGTGAGGGATTCAGTGATGGTAAATATTGAATTTTACGGGGAGATGGTTGGATTCTCTTTTGTTGGTCTTGGTTATTGCCTGGCACTTGTATGATAGGAATGTTACTTGCTACGAATCAATCCAAACCTGAATGTTGTCCAGGTCCCGCTGAATACGGGCATGCATTGCTTCAGTATCTGAAGAGTTGTGAATGGCGCTGTAACAAACATTGTGCAATTATCATCGAACACCCCTACGTCTGACCTAATGATGGAGGGAAGGTCACTGATAAAGCAGTGGAAGATGGTTAGGATTGGAATCTACCTCCAACAACCGCAACCATCTTCCTTTGTGTTAGGTTGAGGTTTCCCCCCTGATTTCCATTTCCAGCTTTTCCAGGGCTCCTTGATGCCATGCTGGTGGCTTCTTTGTGTTAAGTGCTGTCATTCTCACCTCTGCTCTTGAGTTCAGTTGTTTTGTCCATTTTTGAACCCAGGTTGAAATGAGGTCAGGAGTTGAGTGGCCCTGGTGGAACCTAAACTGAATGTCAGCGAACAGGCTATTGCAGAGTAAGTGCCACTTCATAGCACTATACTCGTGTACTTGACCACTGAGTCTGTAAGGCCGTTTCACAAATGTATTCTTCCAGTAGGCATCTTTACCCCAGATATTCCACTTTTGGCACATAGACAAGGCACCCTGCTAAGATCACACATGTATCAAATTGGCCCTATTGTCTAATGAGTTTCTGTTCTGCTGCCATACCTTTTGGAGATTGGGTAAGATGAAGCATATCACCTTTCATCTGCTACAGCTGCGGGGGAAATACAGAGACCAGATTTAGATAATCTTTACTCCTTCATCTCAGTGAGTACTTTGCTTTTTTTTCCTGACTATTTTCTGTAGTATGCTGTCGCCATCGTTAACCATTGTTCTGTACACAATTTACTTCACTTACGTTGATGTATGTTTGAAGCCAACACGTTCCTGTTCACTTTTCTGGGAGTTTTTTGGTAAATTTCTTAATAATGTGAAATAACAAGAGGCATTTCTTTAGAAGTGTAGTCAGTCCCTTTCTTTTCATCTCTGTCATTGCTAATCTGTTAATTGTTTATCTCCTTCCCCAAATTGTAATAAATTGAAAGCAGTACTTTGTCAAATAAATTGCTTTTTGGCATTGCACTATTTTTGTACAGCAACAATGAAACATTGCCCAAGGTATGACAATACTGGAGAAAACATGTAGTTTCAAGATTCCCCCTTAGCCTCATTCTTAATTTGGCACCTATAAAAGGTCAACTCATCCCTGCCTACTGGTGCCATGCGATCATGTCTACAACAGCAGAACAGGTATGCAGATATTGTCTAAGTATATTTTCCATTTGAAAGAAAAGAATTAGACTAATTCACAAAAGGCTTTCCCATACAAAAACCTGTTTTCGTCTCAAAATCCATTGCAATGCCTTTAGTTCCATGACATCTTTGTCATTTAACCTCCCCCGCCTTCTAGTTTATGACTGACCTTTCCTTTTGCTCCACATGATCCTCCCCCCTTTTTCAACAACAAAAGAGCCAACACATTTCTACTTCTCTTCAGTTCTGAAGAAGAGTCACGTTGGACTCGAAACATTAACTCTGTTCCTCTCTTGACAGATTCTGCTAGACCGGCACTTTCCGCTCTTATTTTAGCATTTCTTTTCTTGTTAATGCATTGCTATTTGCATGGAGAATGCACTGCGAGACTATAAACTTTAAAGTCTTTAGATATTTAGGGATATTTGACTAAGCAAAACACAAAACAGATACTCAAACAGAACCATTGCCAATTCCAGGAGATTCAGGGCCTGGCAGAACATTAATCCCTGCAAGTTCAGTGTCAAAGTAATCTTAACAGTGTGCTGAAACTTTCCAATTGACAAGAGAATGCTACAAGTCTATTTACTTCTGTCTTGTATATGCTACCAGCAGCAGCAATGAGATTTTTAATCACACTAGAGGTGATACCTACTGTTCAATGTTACAGGTACCTAACATTTCAAATAGGTTGATGTCATTCATTACAGCACCAAAGGCTGTTTGACAGTGGATTGTATGACAGCAATCAGCTTAATCCCAAATAAAATTAACAAACATCACTCTTTTAATTTAAAAAAAAACATTATCTACATTACAGAAGTCCTCGCTATCACAAATATCATATGTGTTGCAGAATAAGTTGGCTGATTGTTCATTTGGTTTTAGACTGGACATGGTGGTTTTCAGTTGTTCTTTCCCCTGCCTGGATGCCTTTCATGTTTGATATTTTTAATTTGAAATCATTAGTCCCAGTGTCACTAAAGCAGCTATATGCTGCAGCTAAACCTCACCCTATTATCTCCTGCTGTGTCAGCTTTGCTCTGTTAATGACACTTTTGCCTCTGTCAGTGCTTTAAGGGGACCAATTCATCCTCACAGACTTGAGCACATAAGCTTGTTCTGAAGTTCTAAATCCCTCCACCATGTCATCCCTGCTTTCCTCCGTAACAGCCTCACGTCCTTTAACCTGATGTCTGCTTTTTCCCCTATGGCGTTCCTCATTTGGTAGCAGTACTTTCATCGTTGTATTGGATTGCAATTGCAATGTTCATTTTAAATGATATTGGCTTGGTCTTGATACATAATATTAATATATCCTAAATGTTTACATTGTACATTAATGATTTGGAAGAGGGAACTGAATGTATTATCTCCGAATTTGCAGATGATACAAAGTTGGTGGGAGGATGAGCTGTGAGGAGGATGCAGAGATGCTTCAGCATGATTTGGACAGGCTGAGTGTATGGGAAACTGCATGGCAGATGCAGTATAATGTGGACAAATGTGAGATTATCTACTTTGGTAGCAATAATAGGAAGACAGATTATTACTTGAATGGGTGTAAATTGAGAGATGTGGATACTCAACGAGACCTTGGAATCCTCGTGCATCAGTCGCTGAAAGTAAGTGTGCAGGTACAGCAGGCAGTAAAGAAGGCAAATGGTATGCTGGCCTTCACAGCAAGAGGATTTTAAGTATAGGGATAGGAATGTTTTGATGCAATTGTACAGGACATTGGTGAGGTCACACCTGGAATATTGTGTGCAGTTTTGGTGTCCTTATCTGAGGAAGGATGTCCTTGCTATAGAGGGAGTACAGCGAAGGTTTAGCAGGCTGATTCCTGGGATGGCAGGTCTGTCATATGCAGAGAGACTAAGTCAGTTAGGATTATATTCACTGGAGTTTAGAAGAGTGAGAGAGGATCTCATAGAAACTTATAAAATTCTAACAGGGTGAGACAGGGTAGATTCAGAATGAATGTTCCCAATGGTGGGGGAGTCCAGAACTAGTGGCCATAGTTTGAAGATAAGGGGCAAATGTTTTAGAACTGAGGTGCGGAGAAATTTCTTCACCCAGGGGATGGTGAATGTGTGGAATTCACTATCACAGAATGTAGCTGAGGCCAAAACGTAGTTGATTTCAAGGAAAAAGTAGACATAGTTCTTGGGGCTAAAGGGGCCAAGGGATATGGGGGGAAGAGGGGATCAGGATACTGAATTCAATGATCAGCCATGATCAAAATGAAATGCAGAGCAAGCTCAAAAGGCCTACGCCTGCTTCTTTTTTCTATGTTTCTATATAATCATTTTGCATGTGTGTATGGGGATTGACAGTGGAATACCCAATATTCTTGAATTCTGTCAGTAAGAATAAACATTTCATGGTTCTAATATCGGCATTTCTGAAAAACTTGCTCAAAGACATTGGCTGGCATTTTCAATAAAACTGGCAAAGTCTGAAAGCGGGTGGTGAAATTGGCATTTGATCTGTGTGGTGGACCTCAGTTGTGCCTTTGTCCTATATGGACCACCGTTGTGTGTGTTTGTCATACCTGGACACATCCCCTTCCAGTTTGGTTCCTCCCCTCGGCACCTAGTATAAAGGTGGCTGTCTCCTCCCCCTTGTTCAGTCCAGGTCGGTTACTTGTTGGGATCTGCTCCTGATTCTGTTGTGAATAAAAGCCTACACTTGTATGGGAACACCGGTAGTCTTTCGCCTTATTGATAGCGCATCAATTTTATTCACAACAGTTGACCAGCATGGAGCAGTTTCTAAAACCCGACAAGTTAGCATTAGACCTTCAAGAGGTTGGAGCCTCTGATAAATTTGATCATTGGTTGGACTGCTTCGAAGCATTCGTCGACACCGCTACGGCCATTGACACCGACGACGCTAAACTCCACGTGCTCCGCGCCCGGGTAAGCAAAGCTGTCTATGGAATCTTCCGGGACGCTGCTACGTACGCGGACGCTATCGAACTCCTAAAAGGGCAGTTCCGAAAGAGCCCTAACGTGGTTTACGCCAGACATCTCCTAACTACCCGCAAGCAGCAGCCAGGAGAATCGTGCGCCCAATTTCTGCACGCCCTGCGGGTCCTAGCTCGAGCTTGTGACTGTAAGGCTGTTACAGCAGCTCAGAACACGGAGGACCTGATCCGCGACGCCTACGTTGCGGGCATTGAGTCTACATACATCCGGCAGCGCCTGCTGGAAGAAGATGACCTAGATCTCCAAAGAACAGCCACGATGGCTGAAACGTTAGAAGCGGCCTTTCACAATCTCGGGTCTTACCTTGCATCCCGTTCTACCGACGGCTCCACCGCGACGGCTGTTCCGGCAGGGCCCAAATGTTACTTTTGCGGCCTATCCAAGCACCCTCGGCGTCGCTGCCCGGCGAAGGACGCGATTTGCTCCGGATGCGCTAAGCTAGGCCACTTTGCTAAAGTCTGCCGGGCAAAGCCACTTCCGAAGCCTCGTGGCGCCATGTGTGTTCCACGGGCGCAGCCATCTTTAATGCAGGCGGCGGCTGCGCGCGAATCGCCATCTTTAATGCGGTCACCGGAAGTGCGGGAATCGCCATCTTTGATGCGGTCACCGGAAGCGCAGGAATCATCATCTTTAATGCGGTCACCGGAAGTGCGGGAATCGCCATCGTTGAGACTGGCATCAAGACGCGCTGAGCAGGAAGCTTTATCCGTGACGTCATCAGACGGCGACGAAGACGGATTCTTCTTTGATTCGACGGTGGCTTCGATTTGCCTGGACCAGTCGCAGCCTCATCAACTCTCCAAGTCAATAATGGAGATCAAGGTAAATGGTCATGCAGAAAACTGCCTGTTTGACTGTGGGAGCACAGAAAGTTTTATACACCCTCGCACAGTGCGTCAGTATGCCTTTCCCGTGCGACCCTGGAGCCAGACCATCTCCATGGCCTCGAATTCCCACTCGGTGGAGGTCCTCGGGTGCTGTTTGGTGACGCTGACGGTACAGGGCACAGTCTACGAGCGTTTTCGGCTCCTCGTGCTGCCGCGACTCTGCGCAGCTGTACTGCTGGGGTTAGATTTCCTCAGCCATCATAGGAGCGTCACCCTGCAGTATGATAGCACTTATCCCCCGCTCTCCGTCTGCAAGGCGCCGTCATTGCAGCACCCCTCGCGCACCACCTGCAGTCTCTCGACCCTCAAGATCACCCCCCACCCCCTTATTTGATAACCTCACCCCGGATTGTAGGCCTATAGCCACCAAGAGTAGGCGCTATAGTGCGGATGACCGGGCCTTCATTCGGTCCGAGGTACAACGGTTGCTCCGGGAAGGGATTATCCAGGCCAGCACCAGCCCCTGGAGGGCACAAGTGGTCGTAGTTAAATCGGGGGAAAAACACCGCATGGTGATTGACTACAGCCAGACCATAAACAGGTATACCCAACTAGATGTGTATCCTCTTCCCCTTATCGCGGACATAGTCAACCGCATCGCGCACTATAGGGTTTTCTCGACGATCGATTTGAAATCAGCTTACCACCAGCTCCCTATCCGCTCGGAGGATCGTCCATATACTGCCTTTGAGGCGGATGGCCGCCTCTACCAGTTCCTCCGAGTCCCCTTTGGTGTCACCAATGGGGTCTCAGTCTTCCAGCGGGCTATGGATCAAATGGTAGACCAGCACGGGCTACGGGCCACTTTCCCGTATCTGGATAACGTCACCATCTGCGGCCATGACCTGCAGGACCATGATGCCAACCTACAAAAATTCCTTCGTACGGCCACTCTCCTGAACCTCACATATAATGAGGCGAAGTGTGTTTTCCAGACACGCCGCCTCGCCATCCTTGGGTACGTGATAGAAAATGGTGTCCTTGGCCCCAAACCAGCCCGTATGCATCCCCTTATGCAGCTTCCCCTTCCTACTACCCTCAAAGCACTGAGGAGATGCCTGGGCTTCTTCTCCTATTATGCCCAGTGGGTTCCCCGTTACGCGGATAAAGCCCGTCCGCGCCTAAAATCGACCTCTTTTCCCCTGGCGGAGGAGGCCTGTCGGGCCTTCGACGACATCAAAGCGGACATCGCGAAGGCCGCGATGCATGCTGTGGACGAATCCATCCCATTCCAAGTGGAAAGTGATGCGTCTGACTTCGCCCTAGCTGCCACCCTTAACCAGAGGGGCCGTCCAGTGGCCTTCTTTTCCCGGACCTTACAAGGCCCTGAGATTCGACACTCCTCGGTCAAGAAGGAGGCCCACGCCATCGTGGAAGCCGTCCGGCACTGGCGCCATTATCTTGCGGGCCAACGATTCACCTTAATTATGGACCAGCGGTCCGTTGCCTTTCTGTTTAACACCAGGCAAAAGGGCAAGATTAAGAATGACAAGATCTTGCGGTGGAGGATTGAGCTCTCCACCTACAGATATGACATCATGTACCGGCCCGGGAAGCTCAATGAGCCCCCAGATGCCCTGTCCCGTGGATCATGTGCCAGCGCCCAACTAGACCAGCTACAGTCCCTCCATAACGACCTCTGTCATCCAGGTGTCACCAGATTTTTCCATTTTGTCAAGTCCCGTAACCTGCCCTTCTCCCTCGAGGAAGTCCGGACGATTACCAGGCAATGCAGGGTCTGCGCTGAGTGCAAACCACAGTTCTACCGGCCAGGTAGGGCGCACCTTGTAAAGGCCACACGCGCGTTTGAGCGCCTTAGCATTGATTTTAAAGGCCCCCTCCCCTCCTCTAACCGCAATGTTTATTTCCTGAATATCATTGATGAATACTCACGTTTCCCTTTTGCTTTCCCCTGCTCGGACATGACCACGGCTACAGTGATTCGGACCCTGAACAAGCTCTTCACCCTGTTCGGCTTCCCAGCCTATGTTCATAGCGATCGTGGGTCCTCTTTCATGAGTGACGAGCTGAGGCAGTACCTGCTCGCCAAAGGCGTTGCCTCCAGCCGCACCACTAGCTATAACCCCTGGGGCAATGGTCAAGTAGAGCGGGAGAACGCAACCGTCTGGAAGGCCGTTCTATTAGCGTTACGGTTTAGGGGCCTTCCAGTCAGCCGTTGGCAAGACGTCCTTCCGGATGCATTACATTCTATTAGGTCACTCTTGTGCACAGCGACCAATACGACCCCTTACAAGCGGGTGTTTTCATTCCCCAGGAAGTCTTCCTCGGGTACTTCGCTCCCGGATTGGCTGATGTCCCCGGGGCCCGTCCTGCTTCGGAAGCATGTCCGGACCCATAAGGCAGATCCCTTGGTCGAGGAGGTCCAATTGCTCCACGCTAATCCTCAATATGCTTACGTAGCGTACCCTGATGGGCAGGAGGACACAGTTTCTGTCCGTGACTTGGCACCCGCGGGTGCCCTGAGGTCACCACGTCCTTCCGCCCCACGGTCCCTGGTGTTGTCCATTCGGAGACTGCTACGCCTCTTCCTCCCTCAGTCCCTGTCCCCAATGTAGTGCGCCCAGAGCCTGTTGCGGCCCCCCACCTCCCAGCTCCGGTTCCCACTGTTCCCCATACACCACCAGGGCCACTGCTTACTCCTCTCGCCCCTATGTACAGCTCGCTTGAGTCGCCGGAGCCGTCGCCACGCAGTACCCGACTTCTGGACGGGACGACGGATCGGTCCGCTTCACACCACCTAGCGCCTTCTCTCGACGCTCACTGTACGGAGCCTGGGCCGACATCGCTCCCTGCTCGGACGACTCTGCGACCTGCACTACGACGATCGCGACGGCGGATCAAGCCACCGGTTCGTCTGGACTTGTAATATTGTTTCCGCTTCACCCCTGTGTTGTTTTTTTAAAGGAAGGGGTGAATGTGGTGGACCTCAGTTGTGCCTTTGTCCTATATGGACCACCGTTGTGTGTGTTTGTCATACCTGGACACATCCCCTTCCAGTTTGGTTCCTCCCCTCGGCACCTAGTATAAAGGTGGCTGTCTCCTCCCCCTTGTTCAGTCCAGGTCGGTTACTTGTTGGGATCTGCTCCTGATTCTGTTGTGAATAAAAGCCTACACTTGTATTGGCACACCGGTAGTCTTTCGCCTAATTGATAGCGCATCAATCTGCCAATGGCATTGGTGGCTTTTCACCTTGTACATGTGCAATTTGGTTGAAAGGAATTGAGATACATATGTTTCATGTTGAATTGCTGGCGGTGTAGCCTCTGATTCAATCACCCCACAGTGACCTTAGACCTTCTGTCATCTGGGCTCCACATTTACAGGATGCTGCTGTGCAGAGCCAGCACTCTCTCTAAAGGATCAAGAACTGCTGGAAAGTCATGGCTTCCAAAGGGAGGAAATATGCTGTCCCAAATTCAGCCAAGCCTCCATGAGCGCTAACTGGATGCAGTGGAGGCCATCTAGTCTTCTACCCAGGCTCTGGGTGAAGAACCTCATCCAACATGCCAAATCCAGCATGGGAGGCGGTGGTCAGCATCAATGGTCTACAAAAGAGGACAGCCTCACAGTGCAGGAAGAGGATGAATGTTCTCCTCCATTCCACTAGGATAAGTCACCCTTCTTATCACTCTCAACTCACACACTCAGATCCATCACACATCCGCAGTAATTTCACCCACTGCCTTCTCAAGGGACATCACCACTCGCTCTCTCACACATACCTTCATCTCCTCTGCTGAACATGCCCTTTTTCGGTCCATGGCACCACATCACCCGCACATGCCACATATCCTTCTCACCTGGCCTGGAAAGCATCCTGCTTACATTCTCTTCACCCTTTGTTGTGGAGGGCAAGCTGGTTCATAACCAGAGAAAGACCCGTCGCAGAGGTAAGGTTCCACAGCACCTAACTGACTTTTACGAGCATTTATATCTACTCTTAAAATTATTAAGTCACACGGTGTGGGAAATAGACCTCACTCTAGAAAAAGTGGGGTCTGTTAGAACTCAGGCTTTGAGTTTGTGTTTCTCATAAGCATGAATCACATCCTGCCATCTGTTGTGAATCGGGCTGGAAACTTGTGGATCTGGGGTCCCGGGCCAATTTTGGGAAAGGCACGGAGTCTTCACGATTCTGCAAAAGTCCAGGCAGAAATATACATTGGATAGAAAATGTCCTCAGGAAAAACAAAAATAAATCTTACTTGCTTATTAAATTGCATCGACGCTTTCATACTTTTCTGTAACCGTCAAGTCATTCCAGCTTTGTTTTCAATTATTATTCAGTGATTTCATTTTATTGAGGAAATAGAGCACATTTTAAAATCATTTTATGTTGTAGCACATTATTCACGTTTCATCTTTTGATCTCTTCCCACAGCGAGTTGGAGCTCATTAGTAATTCACAACTAGACATAGTTTTTATTTACTGTATATGTGATTAGAAGTTAATTATAATGATAAAGAAAGATTTTGGAAGGCCAAGAGCTGTTGTAGCTCTCCCACCGTGACCTCAATTTTTCAGTCATCCTATCTGAATCAGAATTTAAGCGAATTCCCAAAAAATCTGAGGAAGTTTCTGTCAAGGTTCATTTCCCAGATTAACTGGAATCAATAACCGGAATTTTCTTTGCCCATTCAGGGTGGGCATGTTCGATTGCGAGATTGCAAACTATCGCAATCCCACCCCCGTCCTCCCCCAATGTCAGTGATTAGAGTTGGTGGGGGGGAGGGGTCACAAACACAAAGTTGTTGGGAACTACAAGTTAAATTACGACAGAAGCCCATCATCATTCCAAACCAACCTACAAAGAAAGCTAGAGATGTATGGATAAGTCAAATCGTCTCCAAAACGTGCACAGTGATCACAATTAATCCACTGCTTCTAAAAAGAGAAACAAAGCAAAACACCTTTCTCTTTACATATGGAGGATGAGAGGAAAAATTAACCCTTCCTTTGGTCTGTAACAAATCCTAATAACTGGACCACGAGCTTCAGACATTGCTCAATGTACCACACCTCAGTCACTCACCTGCCAACAATCTCTATCAATCAGGACTCATACCAAACATTTTTGGTGCTTCACCTCACCCTCACACATTGAGCAGTGTTCCAAGCCTCATAACCACATCTCAAAGCTAACATATACTACCATCTATTCAACTGTTGCAAAAACATACCTGAACAGATTCCGCCTCGCCCAATTGCACACATCCCCTTCGCAGGAGAAGGTGGTGCACAAGCAGAGGCATCAGGAATGAGCTAGATTGATACAAGTGCTTGTCTTAACATTGCTAGTCATTGTTGGAATGACCATTCCTGAGACCAGGACTAGTAGTGAGGCTGAAACCTTTGAATTTGATGGCATCCTGATACCTAATGCTCCTTCTCATATCCCTCAATCCCCTCATTTCACAATCGCTTAAACTTAAATAAAGGCAATTACAAACATACGAAGGCCAGTTGGCTACAGTAACCTAGAAAAACAGGTTGGAAGGTCAGACATTAGAGAAACATTGTTAGATAGTTAAGGAGATATCTCACAACTTTCAGCAAAGATATATTCCATTGGGAGGGAAAGACCATGAAAAGAATTCTTCCCTGCTGCCATCAGACTTTTGAATAGACCTACGTTATATTAAGTTGATCTTTCTCTACACCCTAGCTATGACTGTAATATTATATTCTGCACCCTCTCCTTTCCTTATCCCCTATGTACTCTGGGAATAGTATGCTTTGTCTGTATAGCATGCAAGAAACTCATGGGATAAAGGGGGAGGTGGCTAGATGGGTGGAGAACTGGCTTGGTCACAGAAGACAGAGGGTGGTAGTGGAAGGGTCTTTTTCCGGCTGGAGGCCTGTGACTAGTGGTGTTCCGCAGGGCTCTGTATTGGGACCTCTGCTGTTTGTGATTTATATAAACGATCTTGAAGAAGGTGTAACTGGGGTGATCAGCAAGTTTGCGGACGACACAAAATTGGCAGGACTTGCAGATAGTGAGGAGCATTGTCAGAGGCTACAGAAGGATATAGATAGGCTGGAAATTTGGGCAAAGAAATGGCAGATGGAGTTCAATCCTGATAAATGCGAAGTGATGCATTTTGGTAGAAATAATGTAGGGAGGAGCTATACGATAAATGGCAGAACCATAAAGGGTGTAGATACGCAGAGGGACCTGGGTGTGCAAGTCCACAGATCCTTGAAGGTGATGTCACAGGTGGAGAAGGTGGTGAAGAAGGCATATGGCATGCTTGCCTTTATAGGACGGGGCATAGAGTATAAAAGTTGGGGTCTGATGTTGCAGATGTATAGAACGTTGGTTCGGCCGCATTTGGAATACTGCGTCCAGTTCTGGTCGCCACACTACCAGAAGGATGTGGAGGCTTTGGAGAGAGTACAGAGGAGGTTTACCAGGATGTTGCCTGGTATGGAGGGGCTTAGTTATGAGGAGAGATTGGGTAAACTGGGGTTGTTCTCCCTGGAAAGACGGAGGATGAGGGGAGACTTAATAGAGGTGTATAAAATTATGAAAGGCATAGATAGGGTGAACGGTGGGAAGCTTTTCCCCAGGTCGATGGTGACGTTCACGAGGGGTCATAGGTTCAAGGTGAAGGGGGGGAGGTTTAACACAGATATCAGAAGGACATATTTTACACAGAGAGTGGTGGGGGCCTGGAATGCGCTGCCAGGCAAGGTGGTGGAGGCGGACACACTGGGAACATTTAAGACTTATCTAGATAGCCATATGAACGGAGTGGGAATGGAGGGATACAAAAGAATGGTCTAGTTTGGACCAGGGAGCGGCACAGGCTTGGAGGGCCGAAGGGCCTGTTCCTGTGCTGTATTGTTCTTTGTTCTTTGAAACAATACTTTTCACTTAATACCAATACATGTGACAATAATAAATCAAATCAAATCATCTATGGCAAACTAAAGAAGTTAAGGGTGGTATCATATTGAAAGAAAATGTGTACAATGCTGTCAAGGTTACTGGTAGACCAGCAGAATGGGAAATTTTAGGAGTTATAGTACAAGTCTAACAGAAAATGTAAAATTAGGCAGTAAAATCTTCTGCAGGTACCTCGAGAGGAAAAGAGTAGTGTTCCTTAGAGGATGAGACTGGGAAATTAATAGTGGTAAACTAGAAAATGGCAGAGACGATGAACAAGTATTTTGGGTCTGTCTTCATAGTAGAAGACACAATAAACATCCCAAGAATAGTAAAAAATCACGAGGCAAAAAGGAAGGAGGCACTTAAATCAGTCAGAATCACTAGAAAAGTATTGGGAAAACTAATAGGATTAAAGGCTGACAAGGCCCATGTATCCGATGAATGTCAGTATAGAATCTATAAAGAAGTGACTGCAGCGATAGTGCATGCATTGGTTGTAATCTTCCAAAATTCATAGAGTCATTGAGTCATAGAGGTTTACAGCATGGAAACAGGTCCGTCGGCCCAATTTGTCCATGTTGCCCTTTTTTAAACCCCTAAGCTAGTCTCAATTGCCCGCATTTGGCCCATATTCCTTTATGCCCATCTTACCCATGTAACTGTCTAAACGCTTTTTAAAATACAGAATTGTACCCGCCTCTATTACTGCCTCTGCAGCTTGTTCCAGACACTCACCACCCTCTGTGTGAAAAAAATGCCCCTCTGGATCCTTTTGTATCTCTCCCCTCTCACGTTAAACCTTTGCCCTCCAGTTTTAGACTCCCCCACCTTTGGGAAAAGATATTGACTATCTAGCTGATCTATGCCCCTCATTATTTTATAGACCTCTATAAGATCACCCCTAAGCTTTCTATGCTGCAGAGAAAAAAGTCCCAGTCTATCCAGCCTCTCCTTATAACTCAAACTCCCAAATTCCCAAGATTATTGCAAGGATCCAGTGGATTAGAAGACTGTAAATGAAATATCTCTACTCAGGAAAGGATGGAGACAGAAACCAGGAAACTCCAGGTCAGTTAACTTAACATCTATCATTGGGAAAATGCTGGAAGTCATTATAAAGGAAATGGTAGCAGGACATTTAGAATATCATAATGCATTCAGGTGGAGTCAACAGATTTCCATGAAGGGAAATGGTGCTTGGCAAATTTAGTTGAGTTCTTTGAGGATGTAAAAAGCAGGTAGATAAAGGGGAACCAGTCAATGTAATGTACTTTTATTTCCAAAAGGCACCACATAAAAAGTTATGGCACAAGATGGGCCAGAATTTCATGGTTGCGGAGCGGGTACACAGCAGTCCCAATCATTTGGGAAATGGAGTGTGATGATATCAGGAGGATGTCTTAACATCATCGTGCCACTTCACGATACATCGGTCGATGGGCACATGCGGAAGTCAGAAGCTCACCCGCTGACAGTTAAAGACTCAATTAAGATAATTGAAAGAGCAAATAACTGCAATTTTGAGTGGCCCATGCACTTTTACACTCAGCGCACAGGCCACTCAACCAGGGATCCTTCACAATTTAATGGATTCTGCATCCAGGGCAGATAAAAGGCCCGCAGGCAGATACAAGGTTGACGAGTTTGCGGTTTGGCTGTGAGTGCTTTGGACCTGGTTTCTAGCTTGTTGCTGGAATTTTTGAGTTGAACTGGAGAACTCTGTGCTTTGTGAGCATTTCCAGAGGCTTTCTGCCAATAAGTCCCTTCAGTGCGGAAACCTGTGGAAATATCAGCACAGAAATGGGGATTGTGGACTCTGCTGGAGGGACTCCCTCAGAAGAGGAGGAGAGAGCCAGAAAGGAGAGTAGACCAGTTGTCCTTAAGGGGCATCCCAGAGTCTGCCCCATGTGTCAAGCGATGCAAGCAGAAGGATAGCAGGGCTAGCAGGAAATGCAAGGCAGAAGGGTCCGGTGAAGGTGCCTTTATCCAGCAGGTAGAGCTCTTGCTGCCTGGTCTTCCCTAGAGGTTCTCATAGAATCATAGAATCATAGAATCCCTACAGTGCAGAAGGAGGCCATTCGGCCCATCGAGTCTGCACCGACCACAATCCCACCCAGGCCCTACCCCCACATATTTACCCGCTAATCCCTCTAACCTACACATCCCAGGACTCTAAGGGGCAATTTTTAACCTGGCCAATCAACCTAACCCGCACATCTTTGGACTGTGGGAGGAAACCGGAGCACCCGGAGGAAACCCACGCAGACACGAGGAGAATGTGCAAACTCCACACAGACAGTGACCCGAGCCGGGAATCGAACCTGGGACCCTGGAGCTGTGAAGCAGCAGTGCTAACCACTGTGCTACCATGCCGCCCAGTGTGTAGAAGGCTCTGTCAGTACAGGGAGATTGTCAGCTCCATATGCAAAATAATCACCCAAGTTCGCCTCCAACTGTCTAGGTGACCACACTATGTCAGAGGTTGTAAAGGGATAGTGGCCCCGAATGTTACACCTCACGTTCTTTCTGGGGTCAGCTGCCTGGACTGCTCAGGGGAGCACTTTAATATCCTCCTGAGTGCATTTTCCTTACTGTTGTTGTTCGTTACACCATTCACAACCTGGCTGTATCAAGAAGGGAGAACCTATTGAAGGATAGGGACAGTGATCCTGCTCCATAGGCTGCAGAAGACAACTCAAGTGCTGGGTCTGAGGAGGAGGAGCCAGAGGAGCCCCAGGGTCAGGAGCAGGATCCAGATGTGGGGATGCTGATGGGAAGCAGGGAGACCAGGGAGGCCATGATTCAGAGGACTTTCAGCTAGAGTGATTTAAACTTCCATTTGTGAGTACGGCATCTTGGAGCCCATCACCACCACCCTCTCGCTGGCAGCTGGATTGGAGGCAGCCTGCTAATCCTGATGCCCCACATGTCTTGATGAGCTTGGCAGCCATCCTCTAGTCCGTGGAGCCTGTGTAGGAGGGCTGGCCATTCCTCAGTCTTCACGGTCTCATCAGGTCGGACAGTCACTGGCAGAGGGATGGAGGAGCTGCTGCCATCATCTAGAGCGCCCTGAGAGGAATCCACAGATGTGAGCTGCAGCTCGTCCAATAACATGAGGTTGGTTTGAACCTCCCTGCTCACCACAGATGCCTGGGCAGCTAGCAGAGTTACCAGGTGCCTTGTATATCTCTCAGACTGGCAGTGACGTGCTGAGGGCACTGCCAGTGTGCGAGTTTGATCATTTGAACGCACGCCCAGAAAGCCCTGTCTGAGTTCCTGAAGCTTCTTCTCCATGAAATTGTCCACTCTCTCTACAGAGAAACATTCTGAGTCAACACAGTGCTCACACTCCACATGGACACCTCCAGTACAGACACCATGGCACGCAGACCCTCAGGGATCTCTGCCAGTTCCTCCCGCACGTCCTGCTGGAGCATCTGCTGCTTAATGGATGATTCAGAAGCTCAGCATCTGCCATGGGCTCAGCATCATTCTGGTCTCCAGCAATCCTCTGGCTGCCAGCACCCTGTGAACTCTCTGCCTCCACCAGTTCCTCAGATGAGTTTGCTGTGCCTTCACCACTGTGCAGTACTATCTGATCTGAGACACTTATGCCCACCACTGTGCCTGTATCTGTGATGGTGCATGGTACAGAGGGAGAAAGTGACATGGGTACATCTGGCAACTGTGCCTCCTCAGGGGTCAGTGTGGGGGTCCTCAGGGTCCCTTTGAGGCCATGGTGATGAGGCATCTGAGATAGGAAGCAAAATGTCAGCATCAGCCATCATTACGAGTCTGAGTGCTTGCAGTCCACTTTCTCATTACAATTGACATCTGGTTGAACAAATACTTCTGAAAATGGATGAGCCATGGGAATAAATGTAATTCACGTGTCAGTCTTATGGAAACAGCCCGTATCTCGGAGAGTCTATCCTTTCCTTTCCATTGGACCTTCACCCTCATCTAACACCTCTGCCTCTCTGCAACCTGTGGACTTGGCTCCAAACTCATAGACCATTTGCAAAGCCTGTACCTCCGTAGAACTAAGGATCAGTCAGTTTAGTATCCTTCCACACTCAGTCCATCAAATAGTGACTCCTTCTTCTGTAAGGAATAAGGTATTTCCATTAGTTATCCCCAACATGCTACCATATTGCAGCCCCCCCACACCTAGGAACAGCTGTTCACCATGTCTCACATCACCCTGACATACATGCCAGCCATGGACAATCAAGTTACATGATATGCCACATTGTGCTCTGCGTTTCCCACCCCTGGGCACCAACATGTGCTGCCACCCACAAAAACATCTACCCAAAGTTCCAACTGAAAGCAGTACCCACCCTGCTAGAGTGTAGAAGGTCATTGAGACTTTGGCGGCACTGAATCCAAGTTCAGCATACAATGCCCCTGAGCAGGGCTGCCAGCTCCGTCCTTGGCCTTCTTGGTGACATGCAGTGGCCTCCTCTCTTGCCATCCATTGGCAGCTGTATGTGACGCTGGTCATATACTGCCTCCAGTTAGACCCTCAGGCACTCATTTGAGAAATGGGGCGGGGGCTGGTGGGCAAACTGGATCCATACATTCCTGTTATGCTTGGCATGAGATCGAGGCATTAATGCCATCTTGCACACTAGAGCAGCGCCTTCCTTTGTTAGCAGGGACCCAAACATGTGCCACTGCAAAACAGCTCCCTGAAGCCCTAAACAGAGACGAGCAGTCTGCAGGGAGCTGCATTGAAATCCCCCACCCACACCCTTTCTGCTCCAGGCACCCCGCTCTCTTTTCACCATTGCTGGCAGTGTGGAGGCTGTCTC
The DNA here is from genome assembly GCF_964213995.1 of Mustelus asterias. NCBI lineage: Eukaryota > Metazoa > Chordata > Chondrichthyes > Carcharhiniformes > Triakidae > Mustelus > Mustelus asterias. The sequence goes on along the minus strand of NC_135806.1, from coordinate 81,696,425 downwards.
TGCACAACTTTCATTCAGGCTGGCAGCTAATTGGCCAGCCAGTCTGAAAATGCATTTGATAGCCCGACCATACCCCCAGACCTCAGATACCCCCTTATCCCTCAAAATCCTATCCTCAAAGTTGTAATTGATTCTTTAAGCAATAATGCCAATCGCGCTCCTTTTTTAGGCCCCTCTCTGTACAGCCTGAAAACCATACACCCCAAGATGTTGAGAGGCCATTTTACCCATCTTTAAGCTGTAGCAATGATATCACGCTGCCATGAGTCTACCTGTGCCCTCACAGGTGGGAGCAGATCCCACATCCACTTCCTGGCCTGTCAACCATGCTCGCATGACACACTAAAAATTCAGGCTTCTTTTTCTCTCCACAGATGCTGCTTGATCTGCTGAGTTTTTCCAGCACTTCTTGTTTTTATCTCATCTTCACCTTGTAGAACAAGGATCATCCAGCCAAGGACTGAGCACTGCACTGTGATCTCAAGCTGTTGCCTTTGGATACCAGTGTGGAAAAGAACCCTCAGGGTTGCACAGGCAACTTGCAATCTCTTCTCCAACAGGCTTGTTCCCTGATGACTGCATACAGATGGACCCCCCCCCCCCCCCCTTGCTGGGAACCCTTCTCCAACTCCTTCTCCCCTCTCTTATTCAGCTTGTGCTGCTCTGTATAGCCTCTCTCATTTTTCCAGTGTTATGGTGACCACAGGGGCCATGGGGGATCGTCGCTGGATCTCCCCGTTGGCTTCATGGAGTATGAACTCCCTTAATGAGCAGGCAGAGGCTTACCCTATAGGAAAGCGTTCAGCAGGGGCTTTAAAACCTGCTACTTCACCTGGACTAGCATCGTAGGTCCCGAGGAGTTGCAGTACCTAACTGTGAGCCGTGGGGGAGGTCTCTTTCTTGGTATACAATGAAGGGTGCTTGGTGATGGGAGGCTGGTGTCTGGCTGCATTATTACACCCAGTCATGCTCAATGGCAAGGGTTAAATTGACTGGACCATCAATATCTGAGAGTAACTGGTTTGTAAAGAAATCATGGGATCAGGAAAAAGTTCTTCAGCACTTGCTGCACCACTTTCTGCAGACATTTGCAACTTGAAAGAATGATGGAAAACACAAAGCTCTTGTAACATTCACAGTAAATATCCCGCACTGAGAATCCTTGCAAAGCTTACTGAGGAGTTGACTGTGAATGACAGTAATCACCAACTACTGCAAGGATTACTGTAAACACTTGTACATCAGTCGTGTCTCTTATTTATGTTGTTGATCTAAATTGAACTCGAGTTACCTCATTGACCCTCTGCATTGAGCGTGACTCCTCAATCTTGAGGACTTCAGCCACCATCTCAAATCATCCTGCCCTCACATTCCACCAATCCTCCCTTCACCTCTCCGTCCATGTTCAACCTCCTACCAATATTCAAAGTGACAGTCAGAAAATACATCAACCAACAACTATCTCTAAATAGTGTTTGGAGGAAGTCCTTCTTGCTGCTGAATGTGTGTTTAGTTGTGTTGAGGTTAAAAGAAGGTGTTGGCTGGAGTGTTGAACTTCAAATTGGCAATGCTGGTGTTAAGTCCCACGCTGCTAATCTACTTGCTGTGCTTACTTCTGGCTGACATTGGCTGCACGTACGCTAATGACCTCATCAATATGGCACCCAGTGAGGTTCATGACAGAGATGTGAGCTGCACATCAGACACACATAGGACACATTTCGGCAAATCAGAAATGTCATGAACTCCAAATAGGCTTTGAAATATTGTTCATGTTTAACCAGCTAAAATCGCTTACACTACCAACAGTAACAAGGTTCCCACGGCTTATTAACTTAGGATGATGCTATCCTTTGAGCTGTGGGTTTGTTGCATTCTCTGAAACAATCCTTTCAGAGTCAAGAATAGTAGAAAACACGAATGCACAGGTAATTTCCAGAAGATTTTATGATTCCAGGGATCTTACACCAGTAGCTGGTTTTGCAACAATGCTAATGATGTAAATGCAGTCCTTACTCAATACTATTTACGCTAGTTTAGCTTCTAATTAGGGATCACTGTTATTGATTAGTTACCAGAAGCATCAGACTAAAAGGATCAAATCTATGATACCATTTAAACTATCGTCCCAGTGAGATTTCTTAGCTGGGAAAAGGAATAAAAATCTCTGCAGCTGCTAGTAGATTTGTAAGCAGTGAAATGTCTTTCTGGACCTGTCACAAAAATAAAAATATCAAAAGCATAAAATATATATAATTTAACATTGTAGGGCATTATAATAATCATTACTTTTTGATGAAACATATTCAATAGGGATAATTTGATGATATCACATTGCTATCGTGCAGCCTTGTTCACATGGAGCTGGGTGCAGAGTAGATGCAATGGTGCAGTCCTATTTTTAACTTGTGTTCCTGCTAGCATACTTCCTGCCTGGAATGCAGGATCACAGATTTATCGCTTACATTCATGCATGTTAAACCAAATCTCAGTAAAATCTGAATTCATCTCAATCTTTGGAACATTGAACCAATAGGAGAGATTGATGCAGGATGATCTTTCTGTCAATTGTTCACTTCGTACACTTACTGCACTGAGGAGCCTTTCAAACTTTGCTAAGGAGATGACTGCAAATGACAGTAATCACCAGGCAATGTGTGGATTAAGTATAAACATTTGTGCATCAGTTGTGTATCTTACTTATGTTGTTGACATAAATTGAATTCTGTACAAGTTACCTCATTGAAGCGGCACGGTAGCACAGTGGTTAGCACTGCTGCTTCACAGCTCCAGGGTCCCGGGTTCGATGCTCGGGTCACTGTCTGTGTGGAGTTTGCACATTCTCCTCGTGTCTGCGTGGGTTTCCTCCGGGTGCTCCGGTTTCCTCCCACAGTCCAAAGATGTGCGAGTTAGGTTGATTGGCCAGGTTAAAAATTGCCCCTTAGAGTCCTGAGATGTGTAGGTTAGAGGGATTAGCGGGTAAAATATGTGGGGATAGGGCCTGGGTGGGATTGTGGTCGGTGCAGACTCGATGGGCCGAATGGCCTCCTTCTGCACTGTAGGGATTCTATGATTCTATGAACCTCTGCATGGAGTGTGACTCCTCAACAATAACGACTTCAACTACCATCTTAACTCATCTTGCCTTACACCCCATCTATCACCCTTTAACCTTTCCCTCCATATTAAACCTCTTAACAATATTCAAGGCTGCCTCCAAAAACCTGCCCTCCCATTTGGCATCACTATGCTCAGCTCACGAATCAGAGATCATCACTGATCCCATTCTTGTAACTCTCATCACTTACATCCCTCATCATCTCAAACTCCACTAATTTCTTTTGAAAATACACTCCCATATCAATTATAATGGCACAGTGAAACTCTCAATTAGCAAGCCCATGGCCCACCTTTTTCCATGATTTTTTTCAACTGTTTATCTGCTCAATGAATGATCCCCTCATTATCATCTTTGCCCCCTGTAAGTCTCCTATTCCCTCCCACCCTGATCATTTACCCACTTATGGCCCCTTCTTTGCTCCCTCAAGTCTAAAGGGAGCAGATGAATTATCTGGTTTAGAAAGCATCATCAGGTCTAGCTGGACAACATCAAGCAGAATCATACTCTGCTGTTCCAAAAGAGCTCACTATTCAAAGATCATCCTTGAATACAAAGATAACCTTCACTATCATAAGATCATAAGAAAAGGCAACAGGGGTAGGCTTAGCTGCAGGAAGGATGTTCCTGATGGTGGGGGTGTCCAGAACCAGTCTAAGGATATGAGGTAAACCTTTTAGGACTGAGATGAGGAGAAACTCCTTCACCCAGAGGGCAAGCCTGTGGAATTTGCTATCACAGAAAGTAGTTGAAGCTAAACCATTGCATGTTTTCATAAAGGAATTAGATATAGCTCTTGGAATGAAGGGGATCAAAGGAAATGGGGGAAGGTGGGATCAGGCTATTGAGTTGAATGATCAGCCATGATCATAATGATTGGTGGAACAGGCTCAAAGGGCCAAATGGCCTTCTTCTGCTCCTCAATAGCATTAACATTGAATTAAGTTGAAGGACATACCTGTCAGATTGGGCATGATAAGGTCAAGTATGTTTTTCCCTTTTGATGGTTCTCTCGACACCTGCCCCAGGCCCAGTCTGGCAGATATGCCCTTCCAGTTAATTCAGTATTAGTGCTATTGAGTCACTCTTGGTGATGGACATTCAAGACACCCACCCAAAGTACTTTCTGTGCCCTTGCTACCCTCAATTCTTCTTCCAAATTGTGTTCAACATGGAGGAGTACTGATTTCACCAGCTGAGGGTGAGCAGTAGGTAGTAATCAACAAGATGTTTCCTTGTCCATGTTAGATTTGCTGCTATGAGACATCACCAGCTCTGGAATCAATTTTGAGTACTTCCAGGCCACTTCCTATATACCATTATGCCACCACTTCTCTTGGGTCTGTCCTGCCATTGCCAATGGACAGAGCCAGGTCTGGTGATGAGGTGGCTGGGACAGTGGCTGTGAGGTATGATTTGTTGAGTATGTCATACAGTTGCTTGACGAGTCTGTGGCTCGCTCTGCCAATTTTGATAAAAGTTCCCAGATGTTAATGAGTCAAAATTTACAGAGTGGACTAGGCTGAGTGTGCTTTTGCTGTTTCTGGTGCCTAGATTGATACCCTGTGGTTCATCCAGGTGTATTTTAATGGCTTGTTGGGCCATTTCAGAGGCAAGTTAAGATTTAACTGCATTGCTCTGGGGGAGGGGGGGGGGTGCACGGTGGGGTCCATATTGGAACAGTGTCCAGGTCCTGCCAGAAAGATTCAGTGCCATCCTCACCTCACCTCTCATACATTGCATTTCATGGACACCCAAGAGGCAAATCTACCTTTTCTCACCATGCTTATAATCCCAGGAAGAATGACAACTGATGGGAATGATGGGATTTCACATCTTTCTTTTCATACTCACTAAAATATAGCAACCATCCTCCCTCGCACCAATCTTTGAAAACAAGATCTCCTGTTTGATGTGACATTCCTATTTCAAAGACCAGTGATTCTTAAATCCTCTCTGAGTAAAATTGCCAATATGGTACCAATTTGTGCTGAGTTAGAAGCAATTTTCATACCATGGAATAGCATCCACTATGAGCTGGAATGAGACTGTTAAAAATGATTTCCCTTATGACCTTAACAGATGGTTTCAAGCATCCTCTCATTGGTTTACCGTGAAGTCAAACACAAGGTTATATGTAATTCACTGTGCCACACAGACCCCTCAATTTTACAATTTATGCACCTAAACCCAAACCTTGTGTGGCAATGAAACTTTATGTTGGGCTTATAATTTTACCTTGTCAATGGTGGGTTTTACATTTTCTTTTGAAAGGAAACCAAAAAGAAACCATGTGCTGAATTTGTTGCAGGTTTTAGGTTCTGATTCTGTTTCATGTGCAAAATGAAACCACTCTGCTGTGACCTCCTCTGCATCAAGTCTGGACAAAACAAAACCAACTCAACTGATCCCACAAAGTCCTCCTCACTAACATCGAGGGCCATATTTTACCATGTCGATTCTAAGTGCTGGGCGGACTTGAAACTGGGAGTGTTTCAGATCCGACTTTTAGACCCGTTCTCAGGCGCCCCCATACGCACACTGCCTAAAAAAATATCAGCAATTCCAAATTGCGCTGCAGAAGCCTGTGGACGGATCTTAACGCATCCAAAGCCCTGCAGCTCAATTGGCGCCGACAACTGCGCATGCGCAGAAGAAAAATTGATAAAATGCGGCTCCTCTGCCATATCCTCCCAGGCCGGCTAATGCCTCCCCCTGGCCCCCACAGACATTGCCCAACCCCCACAACATTACTGACCACATTATCCCCCCCACCACCCAGACTGATCATGGTACCCTTTCCTCCCTTTCCTCCCACTGATCTCAGGCATAGTAGCAGCGGACCCCCCTTCCCCCACACTGATCTCAGGCAGAGTGGCAGTGGACTCCCCCTTCCCCTCCCCCACCGACCTCAGGCAGAGAGCTGTCAGATTCTAGGCACCTACCTCCTCACGAACTGGAGCGCCCGAATCAGACTTTTGTAGAGCATGTCTGTTTTGCGCCAATTCTGGATGGGTAAATGTGATGGTGAAGGGTGAAGTGCTGGTAAAGTTGGGCGTGCAGCCCCATTAAGTCAATTTAAGTGCATGCAAATGCATTTAAACGGCGTCGCGCCCGTTTTGGGCACAGTCCCGATTGCGGCCATTTTTGGGCCTTGGTAAAGGGGGAACCGGCACAGAGGTGGGCGCTGATCATGCTACTTGCCTCACGCCCAACTTTACCAAGTTTTCGTGCCCGAAAACGGACGTAACACAATGATAAAATCAGGCTCTTAGTGTCAAAGTTGGGAGACTTATCTTACAGACAAGCAATTGCCTAACATGGTCATAATCACAGAATCATGCCTATCATCCAACAGCGTGATGCAATGTGGGGGTGGTGAGGAGGGACTAGAGCAGTGGGGGAAGGTGCAAAATGACATTGATAATCCTCAACATTGACTCAATTATGGGCATTAAACTTCATACTGCCCTGCTCTATCTGAATAGCTAGCTTTCCCCTTTATTGAGCACCAGTTGGTGAGAGGCACTAAGAGTAGCAGGAGAGGATCATACTCTCGGTGGGACCTTTCAATGCCTTCTAACAAAAGTGAACCGATAGCACCATCATTGACTGGGGAGGCCTGACGTTGAATCCTTTACTGGACCTTTTTTAAATTCTTTCCAGGATGTGAGAATTGGCTAGACCAGCCTTTATTATGCATTGGAAGCACTTCAGAGAAGGTTTAATAAACTAGTACCTGGATTGGGTGGGTTGTCTTATGAGGAAAGGTTGGACAGACTTGGCTTGCATCTGCTGGAGCTTAGAAGAGTAAGAGAAGGGTCTTTACAACGTGGATGTGGAGAAGTTGTTTCCTCTGGTGGAAGAATCTAGAACGAAAGATCACTTTTTAAAAATAAAGGGCTTTCTTCAAAAGGTGGTATAAGCAGGCCCTTTGAATATTCTTAAGGAAGAGGTAGATAGATTCTTGATAAGCAAGCGGGTGAAATGTTATCTGGGTAGGAGAGAATGTGGAGTTGACGTTACTATCAGATCAGCTATGATCTTATTGAATGTTGGGGCAGGCTTGAAGGGTTGAGTGGCCTACTCCTGCTCCTAATTCGTATGTTTGTATGTTTATTGCCCATGTCTAATTGCCCTTGAGAAGTGGTGGTAAGCTGCCTTCTTGTACCACTGCATTCCATGTACACCCACAGTGCTGTTTTGGAGCAAGTTCCCGGATACTGTCTCAGTAACAGTGAAGGGACGGCGATATATTTCCAAGTCAGAATGGAGGGGGACTTGAAAGTGGCGATGTTCCCATCCATCTGCTGTCCTTGTCCTACCAGGTGGTAGAGGTCACAAATTTGGAAGGTGCTGTATAGGTAGCCTTCTTGTCAATGGTACACACTGCTTCTGCTGTGTGTCAGTGACAAAAGAAGTAACTGTTTAAGGTAGTAGATGAGTTGCCAATTGGGTAAGCTGCTTTATCCCAGACTGGAGCCTTATGGATGGTGGGGACCATCCCCTTGGCGAGTCAGGCTGTGAGTTACATGTCTCAAAATTGCAAGTCTCTGAGCTGCTCTTGTAGCCACAGTATTGAAATGGCTGGACCTGTTCATTTTCATGTCAATGTTTGTGGTGGACCTCAGTTGTGCCTTTGTCCTATATGGACCACCGTTGTGTGTGTTTGTCATACCTGGACACATCCCCTTCCAGTTTGGTTCCTCCCCTCAGCACCTAGTATAAAGGTGGCTGTCTCCTCCCCCTTGTTCAGTCCAGGTCTGTTAATTGTTGGGATCTGCTCCTGATTCTGTTGTGAATAAAAGCCTACACTTATATTGGCATATCGGTAGTCTTTCGCCTTATTGATAGCGCATCAATGTTAACACCCAGGATGTTGATAGAAGGGGATTCCTTCATGGTCCAGGACTGAGATGATTGATCTGAAGCACAACAATCTTCCTTTATGCAGGCTATAACAGCAACTAGTGGTGAGCTCCCCATGATTCTCATTGACTCCTGTTTTGCTAGGGCTCCCTCATGTCACACTTGGTTAAATGCTGCTTTGATGTCAAGGGCAGTCACTCTCCCCTCACCCTTCGAGTTTAGCTCTTCTGTCCGCATTTGTAACAAGGTCAGGATCTGAGTGGTCCTGATGGAACACAAACTCAGCATCAATGAGCAAGTAATTGCGAAGCAAGTGCCATGTGATTGCACTGTGCGTGACCCCACTATCACTTTGCTGATGATTGAGAGTAGGCTGATGAAGCAGTAATTGGCCAGGTCGGATTTATCCTGCCGTTTGTGGATATGATATACCCGGGCAATTTTTCACATTGCCTTGTAGATGCCAATGTTGTAGCTGTACCAGAACAGCTTGGCTAAGGGTGCAGCTAGTTCTGGAGCGCAAGCTTACTATACCTGTGACTCACCAATCTACCAGCCCCAGACACCTCTGTCCATGACAGGATTGATAGGTATGTTCATGGCACAGTACTTGTGGAGACCAAAGGCTGCATTTTGCCATCCTGACACGTGACTAACCCACGTTGGAAGGGGATGCAATGTTTTTTGAGGAGGATTTTTTTCTGTGGACATCAGGACGTTCAATATGTGTGAACACAGGAAGACACTTGAAATGCGTTGGTCTCAATGTCACAGAAATAATCATCATGGCTTCTTAGAGGTAGATATCTACCATTTTTGTGCGACAGTTCCTGAGTCAGATTGAGCAGCAATGCTCTGCTGCTGGGTAGACCAGGGCGAGGATAGTAATTAGCTCTGTTGTCCCAGGTGGCACTGGCCAGTTTCCATTTGAGATTCACTCTCACTTTGACCTCAGTTCCATATTCTGAATGTGTTGCCGGTAGCGTGGTGAATAATGATGCCTATGTATTTTGGCATTGGGTTGTGGGTGGGTGGTCGGCCACAGAACTGGGCACAAAATTATTTCTTTACCTTTGAGCTGCTCAGCTGAAATGAATCTTGGCACAGATTCAAAATAATAGTCAACAGGTGTAGAAGTGATGTGAAGGAAAGTTATTTTCACCCGGAGGGTTGTTGGAGTCTGGAAGGAACTTCCTGAAAGAGTGGTGGAGATAGGTTTGATTGAGGTATTCACAAAGGAATTGGATTGCTATCTGAAAAGAAATAATGTACCTGTCTGGTCTCTGGCTCTGGCCTTTCATGATGTTGTGCCATTTGTGTTCACCTTCACTTTCTGCATTGGCGCTGCCAATATCCTCTGGTGTTGAGACCTGTATTGTATTTAGTTAAATCTTCAAAAACTGTGCTGCCACCCTGCCACCATGTTACATTTTTCTTCTTTTTGATGTAAATGTGCCACCTATACACAAAGATCGGCGAAACATTAACTTAGGTTCTTTATTTGCAGATAATGCTTACTGGGGAGCAAATGTGACTTCCACCACTGCTGCTCACCAACTGACTACAAGGTATATGACTTAATATCCGGTCTTGAGGTAGTAATGATTGACAGAACATTTTAAGGTACACTCCCTTAAAGGTGCATCTCATCATATCACAACACCCTGGAGACATTGATATTCAATGTGGGACCTATCTATGTGTATTTACTATTCAAATAAGGAGGCTAGTACACTCCAGAATTCCCACCTCATTACTAGGCAATTATTTACTGCAAAACGTGGTGTATAATGATAAGCAGAATTGCATGTTCAGTTCAGTGGTCCATGCTCATTCATCAACAGGCTTTTTGCTACAATCAGAGCCTGTCAGGGCTTTTGTATACGAAGGATTTTTAATTTTAGTTGTTTTTCAACACAACTGGTGAAGCACAATAAAATATGATTATTACAAATTGGTTTATTTTTATAAACAATCTGAGCAGTAAATGTCATTTGATTCTTTTTATGCATTAACAGGATTGAATACAGATCCTACAGTAAGTGACTCAAGTTTTCATTGAATGCCATTAATATTGTTCTGGCAAGTAATTAAACAACAAACTTTGTTATCAAAAAAAGGCTGTTCTTTGTGGTTGCAATGTAGCTTTATAAACAAACAATCAGCTTTTTATACATAGGACTCTAAATGGATTTATATCGATGTTTATCTACATACTAACCACCTTCATTCCATGCAGACAGTAATGGGCCTAATTTCATCATTTACATCTTGTGACTGGCCAATTTTCAGGAAGATTAATGGACATCAATAACTTTCTGAAAATTGACATATTTTTGGTCATTTCTTTATGGCAATAGGAAGAGGAGGAAGAAAAGTAGCAATTAATAACAGATAGAAGGACCACATGGAGCTGACACAAACCATAGAGGGGCAGGAAGAGAGTTCACAGAAATCCTTACAGTTGAGCCAAGGTTTTTAGGCTGAGAGTTATGTCCTTACTCTTCTCAATAAAGGAACAGCTTATAGGAATGTAACATTTCTACAGGGAGGCTGTCACAAGCCTCTGTCATCTTCCAGCAAGAAGACCAGCAACCCACAACTACAGAACTACAAAGACTGTCATGACCCTCAACTTCTTTGCTTCCCGCTCCCACTAAACTGCAACAAGAGACTAACAATATCAACCAGTCTGTAGCTCTTGCTTGCAATAACGAGATACCTGATGTCAGCTTCGCTAAAAAAAAAATAATGCTACATTCCTTTGGAGAATTTAAAACTATAGGGTAGGGTTCTGAGATTTGGGATGATTGCTGACTTCCTCAGGCCCACAGTGTCATTCATCAGATGTCCACAATGCTTTTATCTTGTGCCAACCTTTCCTTTCTTTCCCTTTGCCTCTGCACAGAAAGTGAGAGGTTGCCTGTTTAGGGAAAAAGGCTATTGTCTACACATTTTGTTCATGGCTGCTCAGAAAATCATACCTAGAAGGTGCTTCCTTATAGTTGCGTCAGTATGAGAGTTAAAGTCTGCTGTGGCTCAGATGAGAGCTCTTACGATGCTTGTGGTTGGTAACCTCAGGGGATTTGGATCGAAGAGGTCCTGACTGCAGATTTCAGCATCTCAATAGCTGCTGGCGCAGTCTAGTACAGATGGTTATCTGGCACCAGAGTTACAATTGGTGGCGAGGGTTTAGCTCTGATATTATTCTGACACAGGGCAACGTGCTCCATTTCTATTGTATGACTGCCCTTACTTTCAGGCTGTGGTCCACCACTCCATGAATTTGCAGGAGAGACGACTATAGGATTTCTTTAACGTGACTGAAGTCCCAGCCAGACCAAGGTTAAGGAGATGGTGGAGCCCAGAGCCTGCATGTCATCAGTGTGATCTTCCCTAAGAGATATTACTACCAGTGCCAGAGACTTCTGCAAGGAGGGCTCAGATGCCATGTCCACCCAGGCGACTTGTGGGTTTATATAAACTGCAGAGTATTGGTGCCAAGAGCAAAATGCCACCATGGTTGGTGGTAGAATCCTCCACAATCTCTGACATATGGCAAGAGCTCCCTGTCAATTAGTACAACACATTGAGCAATTATTGGTGTGCAGAAAACATTATAAGGGGCCTTAAAGACTGAATCCCTGTCTTTTTCAGCAGAGGTAGGATCTGAGCTTACTCTCTAGTGAGCTGTTTCCTCAGCTGTCTTTCCACCTGTACCTCCTCCTGCTCAATTGTGGTGAATTAATCATCCTAAACACATGCTCAACCTCATTACCTATACCTTCCCGGTACTGAGCTCTGCGCTGGTACTTGGAAATGTATGGCTGAATGAGGGTGTATCTCAAGAGGCAGGTTACCCACTCTAGTGTAGCTGTTGGGCTAGAGTCTGTGGTAGAATCTGAGGCAGGCAAGGATTATGACATAATGACCAAAATAAGCATCAGCAAATGAGTGAGTGCACTAAACAGCCCCAATTCTGTTTGTGTGCATGTGAGCTAGAGTTAAGTGAAGAGAATGATGTGTCGTAGACTTTGGATACAGACAACACTTAAACTGCAGTCGACTTGGGTACAAGCAACACTTAAACCCAGAGTACTCAATTTCCAAGCTTTAATAACTTGTACACAATTGAGAACGCGAGGCAAGCAAAGTATTGCCAGGTGTTCTGTTGATTCATACAGAAAATTTACTAGTTATAGTTAATTACAGCAAATGAGAAACGAGCAATTTTTCTAATCCTTCATTGGCATACATATCCACCAATCATAGCATAGCCTTTTGTCCTTTCTTATCCAATAGAAACCCAATTCTTATTAGCATAATATGTCCCCATATCTTGCCATTTGGTAATTGTCATAGTAACTCATCCTGCGTCCTTGCCTGGAATACAGTGCTTATGTAATAAGATTTTAGATTTAGTCACTTATCCTGAAGCATAAGCGCTGGCCTGACTGAGGCCTTGTTTGGCTAATAATCATTTTCCATTATTTGACTGAGCTTTTTCGACAATTATGGAACTTTAATTTTCACAATTGCCTTTAACCTAACTTCCATAGATGCACAGAGCAATGGCTTCCAGACTTACCACCTTCTAAACTGTGTATTTTCCTGCTGGTACTGGACTAAGAGTTTGAAATATGGCTTTCCCGGTACCTCTAATCTCCCTTCTGTTGTCTGCCAGCTTGTCGGACACTGGCAGAATGGGCTTCTCCTGTTTTATTCTAAGAGTGAGAATGGGTCAATGTGTGGTTTGTGAAAGGGTTTGGATGATGTGAGAAGCAGTTTAGCATAATCTGCATGCTGAGAGGAAGAAGCAGCAGATATGTGTAAGAGGTGAAAGTTGCTGATTGGAAGAAAGTGTATGCAGTGCGAAGTATCAAAGAATTTATCAGGAATGTGAGAATTAACCCAAATCCAAATAAAATAAAAGCAGGATATGGTTTGTGCCAGTGTTGAGGGCAGTAATAGATGGTGAGTGTGAGTGAGTTGAAGTTGCAGGAAATGTGCTAAATGTCCTGTTATGGTTGGAGAGGCTTGTGCAGTGGGGCAGAAGAGGATTGGTGGAGCTGTTGCGCTGTTGCATGGCTATATTTAAAATAGGAGAGGTGGGGAGGGGAATATTACCTTGTCAGTCTTCCTGAGGTCCTTCATTTCTTTGCAACACAGCAATCAGGCTTGGTTGTCATTACTGCCATCACTAAGCTGCCAACCACCTCTCTGCCCCCATGCTGACTGATTTGGCCCCATCAGCCACCTGAGTCAGAAACTCCTTCTTGCAAAGACACTTTCACACAATGGCTATTTCACATTCCCACTCGCATTTAATGGATATCGGAAGGGCCTCTGCCATGTGGAGAGACTGCCAGGTACTCTGAGGTGGCCTCTGAATGGCTTCCTGGAGGCTGCCTTGCTTTTTAGCCACTCTACAACCCATAGGGATGCCCAGGACTGGCAAGAGCCTCCTCTACGGCTTCAACACCACTGGATAGTTCACTCCTTTTACTTGGCCCTGGCACACTTGATAAATGTCTTATCTGGCCTTTCAGAGCATTTCAGCATGGAAGCACACTCTCTAAAGCACTGCCAAGGCTGATAATCCTCAGATTGGGCCTGCAGCGTGGAAGACAAGAAGGAGTGCAATCCCAGCAATGACCTTTCAATTGGCCGTCATTGGTAAAATCCTTGCCACAGTCCTGCTGCCCACTGGCAGAAACCTGGGTCATACATTTCACCCTGATGGTAGAACCACACTTTTATCAGTAAAATTCCAGCCCTACAATTTTCATGCACTTCTACAGAAAACGTCACCTTCCCTTTAAGTAGTTGAGGCTGGCTCATTTTTTGCCTAAGCCACAACGTCCTTCCCTAGCCACCCACCTACCCACATGGTACCCATGAGCAGTGCCATCAGCATTCACAGAACGCTCAACATTAACATCGATCCCTCAATGCTTCCAGAGCAGAAAATCAACATCATCTAGAATGTGCAATGCCTTGAGTTAATAGGGAGAGTTACACATCGACACATGGGTCTGTTCTAATACATAGCTTGTGTTAATGCAAGCAGTATCAGCTTTGCAAAATAATTCGGTGTCGAGTCATCCAAATCACACTGAGGGAAGTGTTAGACCACCTGCTGGAGATAATCTCACAACACGAACAGTTGCCCAGGAGAAACAAAGTTTATCGAGTTCAGATGCCAGGAAGTTTGCAGGCACACTTGAACAGAACTTCATTTCCCTGGTTGATCGGTGATGCAGAGATAAGTATACCTCAGATCCGCTTCTGTTGTTAACCAGCCTTCACACGGATACCTGTGCCTTAACAGCAACATTGCAAACTATTCACACAAAGGGCCCAATTTTACTATCAAGTTGCGCCCGTTTTCGGGCATGAAAACTTGGTAAAGTCGGGCGTGAGGTGAGTAGCGCGATCCGTGACCGCCTCCATGCCTGTTCCCCTTTTAACAAGCGCCTAAAATGGCCGCGATCAGGACCACATCCAAAACGGGTGCAACAGCAATTTAAATGCATTTGAATGCATTTAAATTGAATGAATGGACTGGACACCCAACTTTACCGGCACTTCCCTCTTTACCATCGCGTTCCCCAATCGGCAATCGGCGGGAATCAGACATGCTCAATAAAAGTTTGATTTGGGCGCTCCATCAGTGAGGGTTGGTGAGGAGGGAAGTACATAGCGTCCAACGGCTCTCTGCTACTCACGGGTGTCCTGTTGTTGCGGCTATTTTCTTTCTCAGGTCGGTGGCGGCTCTGCGAGTGTGTGGGAGCGGGGTGCGCTGTGGGGGGCTGTTGCTCTGCAGGGTCTCCGATGTCTGACATGTAGCACGGACCTGGGTCTCAGCACTGACCTCGGATCTTGCGGTGCTGCTGGGTCCTAGTGCACTCAGCTCACTTCCAGCTGAAGGATGGGCACAAAGTCCTTGCAAATTGCACTGCTGCAACTTAACAGCAACGAGCTGTGATTGTGGGCAGCATATGGCTGGGGGAATTGGAGGGGCTGTGATTGTGGGGATCATGTGGCTGGGGGAATTGGGGGATGGGCTGTGATTGTGGGGAGTATGTGGCTGGGGGAATTGGGGGGTTATGGACAGTGACTGTTGACGTGCTAGGAGCAAGCAGCGTTCCATAACCTCTATATGTGTTCCTCTCCATCTCTCCTCCCCCATCCCTTCAGAGTGACAACATGGCTTTTTCTATGCAACCAATAGATCTAGCTGCTCTTTTGGTTGCTGCTGAAGCTGAGGAGGAGGAGCAGGAGGAAGAATTGCAGGTACAGGAGGCCCGGGCCTAACTACGTCCAGGACCAGAGGGAGATGGCAGGAAGTGGCCGCCATTCACCCAGAGGGGGGGCGTAGGAGAAGGAGGGAGCAGAGACTTCGGCAGGTCCGTGCACGAGTGTCCTTCGAGCAGATGTCGGACACCATGTGCCACTGACGTCTCCGACTCCCAAAGGGGACCGTACAACACCTGTGCAACCTGTTGCAGGACCTGGCACCTAGAGGCTGGTGGGGTGGGGGTGGGCCCACACTCGGTGTCTATCAATGATGCCTGTGGCATCTCCCAATCTGCCGTGCACACCTGTGTGAGGCAGGTTACTGAAGCTCTGTATGCCCGGGCTGGCCAGTTCATCAACTTCAACCTGGGCCAGATGCAGCAGGAAGCCCCCTGCAGGGTTCGCAGCCATTGCAGGGATGTCTAGAGTGCAGGGGGCGATCGGCTGCACACCCATCGCCCTCAAGGCCCCCTACAGAATCCATGTAGATTTGTAAATAGGAAGGGCTTCCATTCACTGAATGTTCAGCTAGTGTACGACCATAATATGACCATCATGCACATCTGCGCAAGACATCCAGGCAGCGTGCACGACAGCTTCATTGTCAGGAGCTCGGACATGCCGGAGGCATTCGAGGAGGAGCCGAGGCTGCGGGGGTGGCTCCTGGGTGATGTGGGTTACCCACTTTGGACACAGCTGGTGACGCCTGTGCGGAGGCCTGTGACTGAGGCGGAGACCCGCACAATAGTGAAGAGGTGCATTGGACTCCTCAAAATGCGATTCCGGTGCCTGGACCGATCTGGCAGGGCCTTCCAATACAGCCCAGTGATCTCTTCCCACATAGTGGTTGTGTGCTGTGCCTTGCACAATCTGGCTCGACAGGGAGGTGACATATCGGAGGAGGAGGAGGACGTGGAGGCTGACCAGCCGGCCGTCACTGGGGAGGATGACCAGCAGGAGGCGGAGGAAGAGGAGGAGGAGGAAGATGAGGAAGAGCAGGCCGAGGAACACCAACCAGCCGCTCGAGGGCTGGCAGCACAAATGAGGCATGGAAGGGCAGCAAGGGAGGCCCTGATCTCCAGACGGTTCACTCGCTAGGGATTTGTGTTTGTGGGTTCCATCCTACCCACACCCCCAAATGCCTTTTATATCCTGCACATTATCCCACCAGAGTGCTGGGCTAACACTCTGTGTTAGCGAGAGTTTTGGCAGGCAGTAGGGTGATGATGACTCGCTAAGCACCATTATTATGATGCTCTGGTGCAAACTAGTCTGACTCCTACCTGAGCTCTGCATGCACGCTGGCACCTGGGCCCACGTCTGTGTAGTGGGTAAGGGATCCGAAACCCCCATACAGGGCCCTGGGGTGGGTGGGGTGGAGGACGGAAGGGATTCACTCGTGGGGTCTGACAAACCAATGCCTTCCTTTCCTCAGTGGCACAGCATTGAGGGGCCTCCCCCACTGACATCAACATGAAGCATCCCTCAGGTGATCATCAATGGAAGAGGATTCATAATTGAGATAAATTAGGCACAGGTATGTGGTGAAAAAACATTTATTTACAATAAAGATGTTTAACTAAGACATTCTAACGTAAAAACTTGTGAACAGAAAATGTGGAAAATTTTCGGACTGGAGGCAGGTTGCTAGCGGAGTGCCACAGGGATCGGTGCTTGGTCCTCTGCTCTTTGTGATTTTTATTAATGACTTAGAGGAGGGGGCTGAAGGGTGGATCAGTAAATTTGCTGATGACACCAAGATTGGTGGAGTAGTGGATGAGGTGGAGGGCTGTTGTAGGCTGCAAAGAGACATAGATAGGATGCAAAGCTGGGCTGAAAAATGGCAAATGGAGTTTAACCCTGATAAATGTGAGGTGATTCATTTTGGTAGGACAAATTTAAATGTGGATTACAGGGTCAAAGGTAGGGTTCTGAAGACTGTGGAGGAACAGAGAGATATTGGGGTCCATATCCACAGATCTCTAAAGGTTGCCACTCAAGTGGATAGAGCTGTGAAGAAGGCATATAGTGTGTTAGCTTTTATTAACAGGGGGTTGGAGTTTAAGAGCCGTGGGGTTATGCTGCAACTGTACAGGACCTTGGTGAGACCGCATTTGGAATATTGCGTGCAGTTCTGGTCACCTCACTATAAGAAGGATGTGGAAGCGCTGGAAAGAGTGCAGAGGAGATTTACCAGGATGCTGCCTGGTTTGGAGTGTCGGTCTTATGAGGAAAGGTTGAGGGAGCTGGGGCTGTTCTCTCTGGAGCGGAGGAGATTGAGGGGAGACTTAATAGAGGTTTATAAAATGATGAAGGGGATAGATCGAGTGAACGTTCAAAGACTATTTCCTCGGGTGGATGGAGCTATTACAAGGGGGCATAACTATAGGGTTCATGGTGGGAGATATAGGAAGGATATCAGAGGTAGGTTCTTCACGCAGAGAGTGGTTGGGGTGTGGAATGGACTGCCTGCAGTGATAGTGGAGTCAGACACTTTAGGAACATTTAAGCGGTTATTGGATAGGCACATGGAGCACACCAGGATGGTAGGGAGTGGGATAGCTTGATCTTGGTTTCAGATGAAGGTCGGCACAACATCGTGGGCCGAAGGGCCTGTTCTGTGCTGTAATGTTCTATGTTCTATGTTCTATGTGAAGGTGCTTAAATATCTTTCTAACTAGTGCCCTTCACCCGTGCCATCTCAGTGCAGCTACAACTTCCTAACCTTACGTGGCCTACCAGTATGAGTCAGTGACTCCCCAGAATGTATATCGGAGGTGGAGGGGGCCAGTTGCCTATCTCGCCCCGTGGCTTGTGATGCGCGTGGTGGGCGTCCTCTGGAGGCCCTGGACCTTGAGGGCCCTGGCCTGCTTCCAGGTGCCTGGGATGTTTCCATGACACCCTCTTCATCCTGCTGCCCCCGAGATGCCCCGGTGTCAGGAAGGGAGGAGTCAGAAGGTAGGCACAGCCGAAGTTTCCTGGCTGGAAGGCCCCAGCATGCGCTCAAGCCCTTCCTCCTCCCGTGGGGTTCCTGTGGGCCCCTGGGTCACTCCATGGGACGGGGGTGCTTCTGCAGAGGACTCCAGAAGCTTCGGTGTCACCTGGCACTGCCAATCTTGAAGGACCACCTGCGTCCTATCCATGGTGGTCGAGCCCTCTGCGATGGCCACTTGAGTCGGGGGCCACCTCTCAATGGCTGCAGCAAGTGCCCTCTGAGACTGGGCCACGCTTTGCAACCCCTCAGCCGTGGCCCTCTGAAACTGGGCCACGTTGTCAATGGCTACTGCCATAGCCGCTGTGTCTCAGCGCTGTCCTGCTGGGTCTCTTGCAAGCTCTCGAGCCTCTCAGCCATGGGCCGCAGAATCTCAAGAAGCCTGTTCAGTCCCTCAGCTGTGACCTGCTGTGAGTCAGCCATTGCTTGGAGCCTGCCACTCATGGTGAGGATCTCCTGCCCCAGGCTTTCCACTGCAGACGCCACCCTTGCAGTGTTGGCCTGGGAAGCACACAAGACAGGCTGGTCCAACTGAAAGCTTTGGGGCTTCTACAAGCAGCCTCGCTGTCAGTCCAGTGTGGCCGTCAGCCCCTTCTGCATTCCCTGGCTCTGTTGCTGCATCTCCAACAGCTGAGGAAGAAGTGATCTCAGAAGACCAGCATGTAGCCTGGGGCCAGCTGAGTCCTCGCCTCTGGCAGGCCCCGCATGCCAGAGGCCTCGGACGTTCCCTCCTCCACCCAATGTATATCAGCAGATGTGTCGTGCTCACCAGAGAGTGACCCAGAAGCCTCAACACTACCTGGACCCACCGACGTGTCAGTATCTAGAATGGTGAGTTGTGAGGTGGCAGCTGACGCCAAAATGGTGCCACTCTCGGAAGTCCCTTCACCCATATCCTCCGAGGACTCGTCCGAGCTGTCTGGACCAGGAGGAGTGGGAGCTGCAGCAGGGGCCTGTAGCCCAAAAGGTCCCGGGGTGTCCGGATCTGTCCCTGCAACACAGGACACAAGCTTAAGTGCAAGGGAGGGAGAGGAATCCGGGATGCCAAACACATGATTCACATGTCTCCATTGAACGTAGAACAAAGAATCAAGAAAATTACATCACAGGAACAAGCCTTTTGGCCCTCCAAGCTGACCAGACTGCCCATCTGATTTGTAACCCCCTATCCTTCCGGGGACCATATGCCTCTTCTCCAGTGGAGATAGAAGGAGACATGAAAGAAATGGTGGTGTGATTTCTGCAGAGTATCAGGTGGTGGCCCTTAGAGGGCAAACATAGCGGGGCTCATTGGGAGGAAATGAAGGAGGTGCTTGGGGGTCAGGAGCCGGAAGCATGCAGGGTGCTGGGAATGGGAGGATCTGGCGGAGATATGCGGGAAGATGCAAAATGGGGTTCAGCACTCACCCTTGCTGCACGGATGAGGTCATTTACTTTTTTCTGGAACTGCTTCCCGGTTCGGGGGGCCAGTGCCCTGGCACTGACCGAGGCAACGACTTCCTCCCAGGCCGCATTTCCATCAGCCCCCCTTGGTCTGCGTCCTCCTGGGGGGAAGAGGGTGTCCCGCCTCACCTCTGCTGCATCCAGCAGCCTCCCCAGGTCACCCTCAGAGAATTGGGGGGGCTGGTCGTGCGGACATTTTGTGCGGGAATGCCTGCCTGCCTGCCCATTCTTGAGCTTTTAATGGAGCTGCCCCTCATTAGGGCAGATCAGCTGCAGGCAGTTTGACAGACCATTCCAGCAAGTTCCATGCAGTTTGCTTGTTAGCATTGAAGGGAAGGCAAGTGAGCACGTGCAGCTGTGCTGATAGGGAGGGGGGCCGGTGGTGGATGAGTGCCTCAATAATTGAGGACAGGGGAGAGAGAGGAAGGTATCACACAGCCATCGGAGTTCGGAGGAGATGGGGGCCTTGTGCGGGGGGGTCCGGGGTGGGGTGAGGGGGATCACCCTGCCTGATATCTGTAGGGTGGAGGGGGGAGGGTGGATCTCTCTGCCTGAGATGAGTGGGGGCGAAGGGGGGTCCGCTGCCACTCTGCCTGAGATGAGTGAGGGTGAAGGGTGGGTCTGCTGCCACTCTGCCTGAGAGCGTTGGGGGGAGGGGGGAAAGGGGGAGGGGGCCGCGATGGGTCTGGGTGGCGGGCGGGTGGGGGGATAAAGGGGTCAGTAATGTTGTGGGGGTGGGGTAATGTCTGTGGGGGCCAGGGGGAGGCATTATCCGGCCCGGGAGCGAAGTGGGAGGGAACAGCATTCTATCATTTTTTTTGTGAGCATGCACAGTTGGAGGCGCCGATCGGAGCAGCAGCGTTTCGGGCGTGATAACCCCCCCTCCCCCGCCACAGGCTTGTGCAGCGCGATTCAGAATCGCTGATATTTTTTCAGGCAGAGTGCTTATGGGGGCGCCTGAGAATGGGTCTAAAAGTCGGATCGGAAACACTCCCAGATTCAAGTCCACCCAGCACTTAGAATCAAAATGTTAAAATAGGGCCCTAGATGTTGCCATCAGCTTTGTGAAGAACTTCATGGCAGATGAAGAATTCCTGCTCCTTCTGGCCACAGATGGAAAATAATCAAAGAGTAAGGATTCTCCTTCCTGAGTGTTCTCTGGCCCCAGTCCACTTTTTTTTAACCATTCAAGATATTTGAGCTTCGCTGGCTAGGCCAACATTTATTGTCCATCCTAATTGCTCTTCAGAAGGTGGTGGTGAGCTGCCTTCTTGAATCGTTGCAGTCCATGTGGTGTAGGTCCACCCACAGTGCAGTTCGGGAGGGAGTTCCAGGATTTTGACCCAGCCACAGTGAAGAAACAAACTTGCTGCCTTGGTGAGAAAGCTTGTCGCTTCCCACTGAGGCCATCAAGTTAAGATTGTAGTTGGGTCACAATTTTATTATCAAACACATATTTTGAAAAAACTTTGGCCATTGTTTGTACCCAGCAGATTAAAATTGTAATCGGTTGCTTCATGGTGGTTTCAGGGCATGTAAGCAATTTGCTTGTTTTAGCTGCTCATCCACATGGTTTCTATGAAGCAGGTAGAATTAAAACACTCCCAAGATGTTTCTGAAATAATTAATAATCTTAAAACAGATTATTTAAATATCAGCATGCAGTGACATATTAAGAATTAGGCTGTGGTATTCTCCTTTCACCCCTTATATTCAAAGCACACCCACAGAGCAGAATTTAATGGGGCCCTCAGGACTCGGTTGTAAGATGCGGGTGGTAAATTTTTGGGAGGGGATGTGCTGGAGCTAAAACCTAATGGCATGGCACTGACTCGTATTTTGCCAGAGGCAGGAAACCTCCAAGGTTGCACTGGCACCATGATGTTGTGGAAAGGCAGAGTTGCTCTTTGTACAGGTAGTTAGGTAACTCTCATTTAAATGTTGCTGAATACAATTTAGAACCAGAGTTTCATATTGAACAAGTAGCACACTGGAATCATGACAAGGCCTCAGGCTTGCCTATGAGAGTCAGCTGAATTATAAATGACTTCTATTGTCCTTCACATTCATGGATGGAAAGCCATTGTCAGAGTTAGGTAGGAGGCCTGTAAGAGGGGCAAGAGCCTGTTTTTGGGCCGTAGCTCAGAGAAGAGCTTAGAGAAGGGAGGGTCTTGTTGCTGGGTCATATGGGAGAGACAAGGCCCGGGTCCTAGGGATACTTTTCTTGGTTAAGCCTGGGTGTGGACTCAGGGATTGTACATAAACTGTAGAAAGACTGAAAGCCAAAGATAGAAGCACAGTGTAGCTATTTTAAGGTACTGCGAATAAAACCTGTTACACACAGAAATCAGTGTCGCCTTTGCATAGATCTGTGATATAAAATATACAAGGGGAGGATGTCTTCCCCATTCCTTAGAAAGAAGAGCTCCTACCTTTTCTGTGCAGCCTGGAGGAGAAGATGCAGGGAGGAATTGTTAAACCCTAGGGCTGCCCAGTATCTTCCTTCAACATACCACGTGGACCCTCCTGGCCATCGCTCTCAACTTGACGCTGTTTTTCCCTCTGATTCATTCACTCAGCAGTGGTCTGCCCACTGCTTGAAGGAACCTACTACGAAACAAGTTCACCACAAGGATTGCTGACGTGCCACTTGCAGCTTTCAGGATAGAACTGACTGCAGTTCTGACAGGCCTTTCTAAATGGTGTCAGTACCTGCCGATAAATCAGGTAATGCTGAGATTGGTGCCCTGTGGTTCACCCCTACACCACACAAATTAATTTCAACCCACAGAGCACATTTACAGAACTTATATTATTTTTAATTCAGGTAAGTAAAATTTCAGTTGTCTCTGGTTTTCTACTGAATCACAAACTATTCACTTGCCTGACATTGTGATCTCCCTCTCTTACAAAGGTTCCTCAGTAAGAAGTCTCACAACACCACGTTAAAGTCCAACAGGTTTATTTGGTATCACAAGGGTATCACAAGCCCACTCACTTGATGAAGGAGCAGTGCTCCAAAAGCTTGTGATACCAAATAAACCTGTTGGACTTTAACCTGATGTTGTGAGACTTCTTATTGTGCCCAACCCAGTCTAATGCCGGCATCTCCACATCAAGGTTCCTTGACTGATCATTTCCACCATTTTCTGCATTTTTGTCAAATTTCCAGGATCTGCAGTGTTTTTCTGGGCGGGAAAAGAGTCAGATCCTATGGAAATGGTTAATTACACCAGACCAGTATGTGTTGCCATTGTACAAGATGTTCGTTTATTTTGCTGTTTTCCCAAAAGCTTTCACAGGTTGTTTACACTCCACTGATCCCACTGCTGAACTACCTTCAAAACAATAGTGGTACAATTGTAACATAACTCCAATGTTTTCTGCATGTTAGCAGGCTATCAGAAAACAACGTCCCATCGCATTTCCTCATGTGTCCTGAGGGCATTTTATATCCTTAAGCGACGCTTGAAAACGTATCAGCATTTAATATGGAGTATGACATGTCTGGAACTCTGAAACAAATCATTTCCATCACATCATTTCATAACAACACAGCTGTCAGATATTCAATGTGGTAGGATTGGATTTACTTGCTCAGAGCCTTTGACGTGCGACGGTGTATGCTAACTGTGAGAATAAAGGCAAAAAAACACTTGCTACAACAAAACAGAAAATGCTGGAAAATCTCAGCAGGTCTGATAGCATCCGTGGAGCCAGAATAGAGCCAATGTTCCAAGCCTGGATGACTTTTTGTCAGGAACTGGCTGCTTATAATTACAACTCAATTTACACTGAAAAAGCTTGGAAAATCATTTCTGTACTTGATACAAGTAATCATTAAGCCCACCATTTCTCTCTCCTCCATCTCCTGTGAAAATAAGTGCATTGACCTGAGAGATTTGGCAAGGTGAGGTGAAGATTCTGTCCCTATTCTCTTTCAGGCTAAAGGCAGAAATTATGACAATTATGACTAAGAAGGTTCAGGAAATACAAATTCAAGCCACCCTCTTGTCTTCTAACATGGATAAGGGAAAATAGAGGATCAAAAAAGAGCTGGGGAGAGTACAGGTCCAACAGATTTTCTATTGGGTGAAATGTAGGAGAAATAAGTTCCAGGAACCCTGGATGTCTAGGTAAGTTCAGGGCTGGATAAGGAAGAAGAAGAAGGCTTTTAGCAAGTCCAAAGGAAGCAGTTCAGCTGCGGCTCGAGAGGAATATGGGAAATGCAAGAGGGAGCAATTAGGAAAGCAATTAGAAGAGCAAAAAGGGGGTATGATAAAGGACTTAGGAACAAGATTAGGGAGCATCCTAAGATAGTCAATAAATACATTAAGGGGAAGAAGTTAATCAGGGAAAGAGTAGGGCTCATTAGAGACCAAGGGAGCAATATGTATGTAAAGCCGCAGGACATTGAAAGGGTGTTCAGTGAATATTTCTCATCGGTCTTCACTCAGGAAAAGGAGAATATAGGTACAGAATTCAGGAAAAGGGACTGTGACAAACTTGCAGTTTGACACAGGAAGTGAGGAATCATTAGAGGCTCTGACAGGCTTAAAAATGGACAAATCTCCGGGCTCGGATGAGTTGCATCCTAGGCTGCTGTGGGAGGTGAGGCAGGAAATTTCAGGGCTCTGACACAAATTTTTAATTCCTCTCTGGCCATGGGGGAAGTGCTAGAGGACTGGACGATGGCTAATGTGGTTCCACTTTTCAAGAAGGGTGGTAGAGATGAACAAGGAACAGTGGGAGGGAAAATATTGGAGAAAATTCTGAAGAATCAAATTAATCTCTACTTGGAAAGGCATGGGTTAATTAGGGATAATAATTAATGTGATTGAATGTGTGGGTGAGGGAAGTGCAGTTGATGTAGTTTATATGGGTTTTAGCAAAGCCTTTGACAAGGTCCCACATGAGAGACTGATTGAGAAGGTTGGGATAAAAGCGATTTTAATGGTAGTTATTGTCGGTGCAGGATCGATGGGCCGAAGGGCCTTTTCTGCACTGTACGACTCTATGACAATGACGAATGGGATTCAGGGTTAATTCAATACACCATCGGAATGATAATTGGAATCCAACACAATCAAATAAAAGTAATGATTTTTCCCCCGAAACATGGTTCCACTAGCATCATTAAAAGAATTATTAAAATTATGGTAAAGTATTTCTGTGTTGCTAAAAACCATCTCGTAAATGACCTGTGTTAGTGAACCACAACATCTTTCTGGGCAGGCTAGGAACAACAACCTCAGTCTCTCTCCACTTGTCTTATATTTTGGAACAGATAAGACTGAATCAATTCATGATAACCTGGTATTTGCAAAGTAACGTCCTGCTTTGAGAAACTGTTTTCCACTAAAATCGCTCTATAAATACAAATTGTTGTGCTGTCTTTTGCATTTATTTCACAATATTTCTTGTCTCTGTTTCTTTAACTATATTTTTCTCCTACACTAATCGAAGGTTATTTGTTCTTGTCAGTTACTAACCCTTTCCCCCGTCTCTGGCTTGCTCCTTGCTCACCTTCTTTTATCCTTTACCCAATACCCAACTTTCAGACTTTACTTCCAAAGTCACAGTTTTCAAAGTAACCGTTGCTTTCTTCCACATATGCCTTTCATTTTCCTTCTCACTTCTCCAGTGTTGCTATTTTAATGGCAAGGCTCTAAGGGAGTCACACTGAACACAAAGCTGAAATCATTTCCTTCACAATTCACATTATACAGACCCAGAACCGTTCTCAATGGATTTCTTGATTTCCTTGGTCCAGATCAAATGATGAGGAGACAGCAGCGGATCTGTGGGAGGTGGCAGCAACTTGGGAATCAGCAAATCTGGATTTAGCCCATCCTACACATCTGTTTTGCTTATTCCACTAGCTGTGAATGACTAAATACCCAAGCAATGTTTCTTCAGTGCCTATCGAGTGGAGGTAACCTATTCCATTTAATCAATTCAAAGACAGAATCCTTCCGATTTTCTTAAATGTTAAAGTTGAATCGATGGTTTAAAAATTTATTTTATATAAAAGTTAACTGGATGTAGCAATATTTGCAATTTTGGGATCAGGTTGCAGTCTGGCAAATCATTCAGAGCACAATTCTTCACCAAATTTCAGTTCAGTTAAGTAAAATGGACAGAGCAGAAAGGATTGTTCAGACAGCCACCAAGGGATAAATTCATTTCCTTTCAACCTGCAAAGTCTTCTACAGATAACAAGCGACAACTACAGACCTGCTCCTGTCAGAATATCCACACAGATGAAATAAGATTCATTGTGGTTCCATATGCTTTCTGTGAAAGGGGCGCGGACACCAGACTACGCCTGAGTGAGACACTGATTGCAAGAGTTGGGAATGAGACTCAGGTGGGAAATTGGTGCAGAGGAGCAAAGAGCTGCTGCTTTTTCTACTATTTTTCAGCCTTCTTTCTTAAAGTTCCACAGCCAATGCTCAGAATGGACCGGACAAACCCAAATCCATTCCTTTCTTGCGCCAAAAATCAAATTCAAAATCCAATTGAATCCAATTCAAGGTCCCCACAAGGGAGACAAACAAGATCCAAGCTGACAAGATGAAGCATCTTGGGCTTGATCGGACGCTTGATTTTCGTGGTCATTGAGTTTCCTTCCTGGTCTCCAAACAAAGTTTATTTGTATAAATTATTAACAAATTAACAATTAAATAAATAGCATTGGCAGAAATGGCAGAGAAATGTGTCTTCAGTGGAATGATACCCAACCTCTTATCCATTGTATATTCCCAATGTGCAGAAGATATATTTAGTATATTTGAAACTGCAGCTGCATGTGGAAGTATTTCCATACACCCTTTAATGGGCTCCATTCTGCGCTTCAATTCACCTTTGAAATGGAGCAATCAAATGACATGCTAGGTGACAAATCTGCTATTGGATTCTCGACCACTGTCTACCATAAGCCTATCTTCACTGGTCATTATATGCATTGGGATTCTTACAGTTCCACACATTATAAGATTGGCCTTATTGGCAACCTTGTAAATATGACCTATAAGACCATAAGACATAGGAGCGGAAGTAAGGCCATTCGGCCCATCGAGTCCACTCCACCATTCAATCATGGTTGATTTCAACTCCATTTACCCGCTCTCTCCCCATAGCCCTTAATTCCTCGAGAAATCAAGAATTTATCCATTTCTGTCTTGAAGACGCTCAACGTCTCGGCCTCCACAGCCCTCTGTGGCAATGAATTCCACAGACCCACCACTCTCTGGCTGAAGAAATTTCTCCTCATCTCTGTTCTAAAGTGACTCCCTTTTATTCTAAGGCTGTGCCCCCGCGTCCTAGTCTCCCCTGTTAATGGAAACAACTTCCCTACGTCCATCCTATCTAAGCCGTTCATTATCTTGTAAGTTTCTATCAGATCTCCCCTCAACCTCCTAAACTCCAATGAATATAATCCCACGATCCTCAGACGTTCATCGTATGTCAGGCCTACCATTCCTGGGATCATCCGTGTGAATCTCCGCTGGACCCGCTCCAGTGCCAGTATGTCCTTCCTGAGGTGTGGGGCCCAAAATTGCTCACAGTACTCCAAATGGGGCCTAACCAGTGCTTTATAAAGCCTCAGAAGTACATCCCTGCTTTTGTATTCCATGGCTTTTGTGAGCCATTTGCTCACTGTGCAAGCTTGATGCTGAAATAGGACACGTCAAAGCCATCCTGCGGGATAATGGCTACACTAATTAAATCATTGATCTCTGTATATCATGCAAATTCATGAATGGGCCTAAGGTTGCCACTTTCAGTCCTGAGAAGTGCCCAATCTACTTCAGACTGCCATGGTGGAGTAAGATGTCTCACATATTTCAGCAACAGGTGAAGCTAGCTGTTTCATACTAATACTATATAGTAGCAACATGTAAAGATGCATTTTCACAGATGCTATTAATGAACACAAAAAAGATTTATTAATAAGAATTGTTCAGCAGCCGCATTGATGCCGATAGCTCCCTACATGTCTCTTGCCTGAGAAAACGCCAACATCTCGGGTGATTACTCACTCTGAATCCCACTTGGTTCCCCATGCTAGGTGATTCTTAATCTCTTGTGCTGCCCTTAAAGGGGCAATTGCCACACAAGACAAGTGATATTCTCCACTTTTAGGTATCCTCCACAGGAGGTACCATCAAGCTAACAAAATATTCTGCCTATCATGCAAGTAAGTGACGTAATAAATGAATTTGAATGCCAATGTGATGCCAAGTATGTAATCCATATGTCACATCAACTGACGGACCATATCAAACAGCATGTCCCTTCGACTGTTCACAACAGGTAAAGAACAGACTGTACCCAACCAGCCTGTGTTTGCAAAACTCAAAACATAGGCCTGATTTTACGACATCGCTGTGCGAGGCTCATAAAATCCCGCCCAAGGCCAATGGAGAATTCTGTTCTGCGAGCCCCGCCTGCCCCAATTCCGGGGCGGACAAGGCAGTACACTTCTGGCCATAGTGTCCAACATTAGATGTGATTCTGTGACTGGACAACACTTAGTAAACAATCCTGATTGTGCTAAGAATTATATTGAAAACCAATTTAAGATTATCAGCCGGGCTCGCAGTGTGGCTCACTAACACATGCCAGAAGCTACATATATTCACACATCGGGCCCGGTCCTTTGCAGACAGAAAAATCATGCCCATGCTTTGTCCTTCTTTCAACCAAACAAAAGTTTGGGGACAGCTATTCTATAAATTCACTGCAGTGCAGAAGGAGGCTGTTCAGCCCATCGAGTTTGCACCGACTCTCTGAAAAAGCATCTTATCCAGCCCCCCCATCCTGCAGTAATCCCATGGCTAATCCACCTAACCTACATATTTTAGTTCACCAAGGGGCAATTTAGCATGGCAAATCCACCTAACCTACACATCTTTAGAGTGTGGGAAAAAACGGGAGCACCCGGAGGAAACCCTTGCAGACACGGGAAGAAAGTGCAAACTCCACACAGACTTTCGCCCAAGGTCAGAATCAAATCAAATCTGGGTCCCAGGTGCTGGGAGGCAAACTGGAATTTGGAGATGCAGGTATATATATATAGGGGACCCATTTTTTCTGTGGGAGGTGCAAATTGAAAGCCAGGATTGAATACAAGTCATGCTCTGCCGTCTGACTCCAAGATGATGGGCCGTGCAATTTTGCAGTTCCCAGAGCCTTAACTAGCGTGGACATGAGATATTCTTGATGGGGCCCAATGAAAATTTTTCTCACCATCTTTGTATAAGGACCAAAGTTTGGTAGCTGGCAGATATTGAGGTAACTTAAAAATATTGCCTGCCGTTTGGAAAGTGAGTACTGACGTTTATTAATATCGGAGTGCCTCCCCCGCTCCACCCGCCCCCCACCCACCGAAAGAAAGCCCAGTATCTTTGAATCCTTATTAAATTGTCAAATTAATGCAGACTCTTTGGAGCCTTTACTCTACTGCTTCAGATCTCCCTCACTACCAAACTGATGGCGAAACCTGTCTTTGCTCCCTGTGACTATGTCTGCATTTCTTCATGTGTAGCTGCAGCAAGTCCCAGCTCCATGCTGTGATAGAGCACAGCAGTTCATTTCAGGGGCTTCACTCCAGAGACATTCAGAAAGTTACTTTCTCAATAACCAGATCTGACTACCCTTTTGATTTGAGCACACTGGCTGTACAATACTCTGGGAGCTCCTAATTTCATACCATGCCATTGGAAGTGAAGGCCTCGAGGAGGTCTGATTCCCAATTACCTTGCCACAGAAATTCATTTAATCATGGCCTACACACACAAAATGAGGCAACCAAGCCTTTACATGATCCACCCATCACTTAGAAGTAACTTATAACTTACTGGCCACTCACATTCATGCATTCTTTCCTAAATGATGCTATGCCCACCATGAAGCAAAATCACAACTGACGCCTGTAATTTGCATTTCAATAGCAGAATGTACCACTCAGGCAGCAGCCAGGGGAGCATACCAGCCTCAACGATCACAGATGTGGACTTTGAGGTTCTTGAGGATGAAGTCAGGTAAAGGAGGGACATCAGATTGATTTCCAGAAGGCTGAAAACTCTCACCATCAATAGCCCAAAAGGACACGGATTGACATTATGGAGAGCATCAGTGTCACATCATAGAACATAGAACATTACAGCGCAGTACAGGCCCTTCGGCCCTCGATGTTGCGCCGACCAGTGGTACCAATCTAAAGCCCCTCTAATCTACACTATTCCAATATCATCCATATGTTTATCCAATAACCACTTGAACGCTCTCAATGTTGACGAGTCCACCACTGCTGCAGGCAGGGCATTCCACGCCCTTACTACTCTCTGAGTAAAGAACCTACCTCTAACATCTGTCCTATATCTCTCACCCCTCAATTTAAAGCTATGCCCCCTCGTGCTAGCCAACACCATCCGAGGAAAAAGGCTCTCACTATCCACCCTCTCTAATCCTCTGATCATCTTGTATGCCTCTATTAAGTCACCTCTTAACCTTCTTCTCTCTAACGAAAACAACCTCAAGCCCCTCAGCCTTTCCTCATACGATTTTCCCACCATACCAGGCAACATCCTGGTAAATCTCCTCTGCACCTTTTCCAACACTTCCACATCTTTCCTATAATACGGCGACCAGAACTGTACGCAATACTCCAAATGTGGCCGCACCAGAGTTTTGTACAGTTGCAGCATGACCTCCTGGCTCTGAAACTCAATCCCTCTACCAATAAAAACTAACAAACCGTACGCCTTCTTAACAACCCTATCAACCTGGGTGCCAACTTTCAGGGATCTACGCACATGGACACCCAAATCCCTCTGTTCATCCACACTACCAAGTATCTTACCATTAGCCCAGTACTCTGTATTCCTGTTACTCCTTCCAAAGTGAATCACCTCACACTTTTCCGCATTAAACTCCATTTGCCACCTCTCAGCCCAGCTCTGCAGCTTATCTATGTCCCTCTGTAACCTGCCACTTCCCTCTGCACTGTCTACAACTCCACCGACTTTAGTGTCATCCGCAAATTTACTAATCCATCCTTCCACGCCCTCATCCAAGTCATTAATAAAAATGACAAACAGCAGTGGCCCCAAAACAGATCCTTGCGGTACACCACTAGTAACTGAACTCTAGGATGAATATTTCCCATCAACCACCACCCTTTGTTTTCTTACAGCTAGCCAATTCCTGATCCAAACCACTAAATCACCCTCAATCCCATGTGTCCGTATTTTCTGCAAAAGCTTACCGTGGGGAACCTTATCAAACGCTTTGCTGAAATCCATATACACCACATCAACCGCTTTACCCTCATCCACCTCTTTGGTCACCTTCTCAAAGAACTCAATAAGGTTTGTGAGGCACGACCTACCCTTCACAAAACCGTGCTGACTATCCCTAATGAAATTATTCCTTTCTAGGTGATTATAAATCCTATCTCTTATAATCCTTTCCAATACTTTGCCCACAACAGAAGTAAGGCTCACCGGTCTATAATTACCAGGGTTGTCCCTACTCCCCTTCTTGAACAAGGGGACAACATTTGCTATCCTCCAGTCTTCAGGCACTGTTCCTGTAGACAATGATGTCACAAAGATCAAAGCCAAAGGCTCTGCAATCTCCTCTCTAGCCTCCCAGAGAATCCTAGGATAAATCCCATCCGGCCCAGGGGACTTATCTATTTTTACCCTTTCCAGAATTGCTAACGCCTCCTCCTTATGAACATCAATCCCATCCAGTCCAACAGCCTGCATCTCAGTACTGCCCTCAACAACACTGTCCCTCTCCAGTGTGAATACCGACGAAAATAATTCATTTAGTGCCTCTCCTATCTCTTCAGACTCCACGCACAACTTCCCACTCCTGTCCTTGACTGGCCCTAAACTTACCCTAGTCATTCTTTTACTCCTGACATACCTATAGAAAGCTTTAGGGTTTTCCTTGATCCTACCTGCCAAAGACTTCTCATGTCCCCTCCTGGCTCTTCTTAACTCTTTCTTTAGGTCCTTCCTGGCTAACTTGTAACTCTCAAGCGCACTAACTGAGCCTTCACGTCTCATCTTAACATAAGTCTCCTTCTTCCTCTTCACAAGAGATTCAACCTCCTTAGTAAACCACGGTTCCCTCACACGACTGCTTCCTCCCTGCCTGACAGGTACATATTTATCAAGGACGCGTAGTAGCTGTTCCT
Organism: Mustelus asterias; assembly: GCF_964213995.1. Taxonomy (NCBI): domain Eukaryota; kingdom Metazoa; phylum Chordata; class Chondrichthyes; order Carcharhiniformes; family Triakidae; genus Mustelus; species Mustelus asterias. The sequence continues at coordinate 81,664,487 of NC_135806.1, read as the reverse complement.
TAAACAAGTTCCACATTACAATTGTGCCCATCCCCTGCAGTTTCCTTCCCCAACCTATGCCAGCTAAATCTCGCCTAATCGCATCATAATTTCCTTTCCCCCAGCTATAACTCTTGCCCTTTGGTATATACCTATCCTTTTCCATCGCTAAAGTAAACGTAATTGAATTGTGGTAACTGTCACCAAAGTGCTCACCTACCTCCAAATCTAACACCTGGTCTGGTTCATTACCCAGTACCAAATCCAATGTGGCCTCGCCTCTTGTTGGTCTATCTACATGCTGCGTCAGGAAGCCTTCCTGCACACACTGGACAAAAACCGACCCCTCTAAAGTACTCGAACTATAGCTTTTCCAGTCAATATTTGTAAAGTTAAAGTCTCCCAGTACAACTACCCTGTTACTTTCGCTCCTATCCAGAATCATCTTTGCAATCTTTTCCTCTACATCTCTGGAACTTTTCGGAGGTCGGTAAAAAACTCCCAACAGGGTGACCTCTCCTTTCCTGTTTCTAACCTCAGCCCAAACTACCTCAGTAGACAAATCCTCATCAAATGTCCTTTCTGCCACCGTAATACTGTCCTTGACTAACAATGCCACACCTCCCCCTCTTTTACCACCTTCCCTGCACTTACTGAAACATCTAAACCCCGGAACCTGCAACAACCATTCCTGTCCCTGCTCTATCCATGTCTCCGAGATTGCCACAACCCCGAAATCCCAGGTACCAACCCATGCTGCAAGCTCACCCACCTTATTCCCGATGCTCCTGGCGTTGAAGTATACACACTTCAAACCCCCTTCCTGCCTGCCGGTACACTCCTGCGACTCTGAAACCTCATTCCTGACCTCACTACTCAACCTCCTGTACACCAGAGCTACAATTCAGGTACCCACCCCCCTGCTGAATTAGTTTAAACCCTCCCGAAGAGCATTAGCAAATTTCCCCCCCCCCCAAGATATTGGTACCCCTCTGGTTCAAGTGTAGACCACCCTGTTTGTAGAGGTCCCACCTACCCCAGAAAGAGCCCCAATTGTCCAGGTATCTGAATCCCTCCCTCGTGCACCATCCCTGTAACCACATGTTCAACTGCTCTCTCTCCCTATTCCTCTCCTCACTATCACGTGGCACAGGTAACAAACCAGAGATAACAACTTTGTTTGTTCTAGCCCTAAGCTTCCACCCTAACTCCCTGAATTTCTGCCTTACATCCCCATCCCTTTTCCTACCTATGTCTTGAGTGCCTATGTGAACCACAACTTGGGGCTGGTCCCCCTCCCCCTTAAGGATTTCGAAAACACAATCTGAGACATCGCGGACTCTGGCTCCTGGGAGGCAACACACCAACCGTGAGTCTCTCTCGTTCCCACAGAATCTCCTATCCGTCCCTTTAACTATGGAGTCCCCAATGACTAATCCCCTACTCCTCTTCCCCCTTCCCTTCTGAGCCACAAGGACAGACTCTGAGCCAGTGACCTGTACACCATGGCTTACCCCTGCTAAGTCGTCCCCCCCAACAGTATCCAAAAGTGTACTATCCCCAATTTCTACGACATTTCTTGTTTCTCCCCCCACTTGGATGGCTCCCTGTACCCTGGTGCTGTGGTCAGTTTGCTCATCCTCCCTTTCCCTCCCCTTCTGAGCTGCCGGGCCGGACTCTGCGCCGGAGGCACGGCCACTGTTGCTTCCCCCAGGTAGGCTGCTCCCCCCAACAGCACTCAAACAGGAGTACTTATTTTTAAGGGGCACAGCCACTGGGGTACTCTCTAGTACCTGGCCCTTCCCCTTCCCATTCCTAACTGTGACCCACTTGTCTGTCTCTCGTGGCCCCGGTGTGACCACCTGCCTGTAACTCCTACCTATCACCTCCTCATTCTCCCTAACCAGACGAAGGTCATCAAGCTGCAGTTCCAGTTCCCCAACGCGGTCCCTTAAGAGCTGCAGCTCGACGCACCTGGCGCAGATATGGACGTCCGGGAGGCTAGCTGACTCCAGGACCTCCCACATCAGACACTGAGAACAACAAACTGGCCTCACACTCATAATTCCCCCTTTCTTCCAATGACACAGGAAAAACTGTCTAAACCTACCCTGCCTCTGCCTGTTTACGTCGAAGCCCGATGAGCCAAAGCCCGTCAGCTCTCACTCCACTGCCCGCTCCTGACGCTGCCCGCCCAAAAGTGCGGCCTGCTTTTAAACCCTCCAAAAAACCTTCCCAGGCTACTCCTGGGCCTACTTCCTGTTTTGCAAAAAAACCCTCCGATTTTTAACACAAATTTAACTGAAAAATAAATAAATAAATCACATGCAGGAACACACTCCCTTACTCTCAGCCTGCTCATGACTCCAGTGCCACGAGCACTTCTCAATCTTTTGTTGTGTGGAAAGGTGAATAAGATCTCCAAGAAGCAGGCACAACCTGCAACGCACCCAGTAGCTGAAGGGACACAGGATGCAAGGTGTTCCTTACCTTGGGAGGAAGTTGTATCCAGTGCACTCACTCAGCATAGGGTTTATGGGACAGGTGATGCTACCAACATGCTGCCTCGATCCATCTGGAGAAGCTTCCTTTCTCTATTCAGGGCTGTGAAACCTCTCTCCCTCTCATTCTTGTTCATGCAAGAGAGATGAGCACACAATGTCCGGGAAATGACCCAGACTGAGGTGAGACTCTAAAAGAGGCAGTCATGGAGATAACTAGGGACCCACAGCAGGGGGAAGTTGGTGATGGGAGCACATGGCCAAGAAAGAAGCCCATTTGCATGTGGGGTGGTGGTGGGGAGGAGGATACTGCCGATGTATGTCACCTCATCTGAAAGCATGTTGAGCATGTGGAAGCCCTCAGCACTGCAGAGTCTTCAGGGTCTCCAAGGCTCACCCTCAACAATTCCGCTTGCATCTCACACAGTTCCTGGCAGTCTCAGGTCACTCCATCCCTCGGAGAAATCCCTCAGACAGTACCCAGGGCAGACAGGATGCTCTTCCCAGCAAAATACCCCACCATCCAATAGCACAGATACATAGCTTTTAGGACTGAGATAAGGAGAAATTTCTTCATCTAGTGAGTGGTGAGCCTGTGGCATTCACTTCTACAGAAAGCAACTGAGGCCAGAAAAAAAGAGTTAGAAATAGTTCTTGGAGAAAAGGGGATCAAGGGGAAGGTCGGATCAGGCTATTGAGATGGATGATCAGCCATGATCATAAAGAATGGTGGTGTATGCTTGAAGGGCTGAATGGCCTATTCCTGCTCCTATTTCCTATATTTCTAATGTACACCTCAGTGGGCCCAATCACACATATCGAAATGGGGACATTGAATGAGCAGCATGGTGGCATAATGGTAATGTCACTAGACTGGTAATCCAAAGGCCCAGGCTACAGGTTCAAAACCCACCATGCCAGATGGTGGAATTTGAATTCAATTAATAATCTGGAAGTGAAAACTAGTCTTGTAATGGTGATCATGAAACCATTGTTAATTGTTATTTAAAAAAACGTTTGGTTCACTAAGGAAATTTAAGGTCTGATATAGACGTGACTCCAAACCATGGCAATTTAATTATTCTCTGAAATAGTCCAGCAAGCCACTCAGTTCAAGGCAATTAGGGATGGCCAACAAATGCTGGCTTTTCCAGCAGCATTCCATTGCATGAAAGGATAAATAAAAAGAAAAATGTTTGTGCAGGTAAATCTATCTGAGACAGAGGATCTGTGGACCGTCCCCGTCAGGGGGAGGACAGTCACAGTAATGCTCTGCTGGGCATTAAGGAAGGGCCTCAAGAGTCAGGGTTTCGGGTTCAGGGCTTGGAATAACCACAGCATCATGTGACCATCTGTCAGAGTTGCCTGAGGCCATGCGGGCTTATGAACAGCAATGGAGGAGTCTGTGGACAGGTGGTCTCAACCATATTGTGGACCTCCGAGTATGTGAGCACTTCCCATGAGAGAGTGTCCAGTCTCATGGAGAGTCCCAAACTGAGCTGCATGATATCTTGCACAGAATGCAGGGTGTTTCTGTAGCCTGGGCCAATGGATTGTGTGAGGCTCTGAGCACTCTGGACAGGACAGTTTCAAGGATGATCCATTGGTGGCTGGAGGGGTTGCCAGCTCCAACCAGCAGCCAATGGTCGCAGGATGTGACAGGGGGTGCACACTGCTTGTGGCACCCTCATAATCTTCAACTTCCCTTCTCCCACTGACAGAGGGCACATCTATGTGCTAGGTCCTGATGAGAAGGGCAGCCTCTGCGGAGACGCAGGCAGCGCCATCCCAGGAAATGACATAGTCATTTCCCAGGCTATGTCAGAGAACCAATGTTTTGCTTCAGGACACCTGCCAGTCTTCACAGCCACAAAGCCCAGGAAACAAGGGGAAAGCAACGTAGGTGTGCTCAACTGTGGAGGCATCATGTCAGGTATATCACTAAGTGGGGCACTGTGGTATGTTATAAATGTTGCCTGCAAGAATTAATTTTAATTCATTGTGTCAATAAATTTATTGTTTTTGAATGCTGCAGTGCCAAACTGGCAGTGCCATCCTGTGTCGGGGCAGTGCCAGGGGCAGGCTTTAGGGGGAGCCTCATTGGGGAAGGGGGGGTCATCTATTTGTGGGTGTGGGTGGGGGAGTGGCCAATGATGGGGGATGTGAATGCAGGCGATGATCGTGAAGGGTAAGCTTTGTGCTCTGATCGGGGCACCCTTTAAGGATGGTGCACTGATCTCAGCGCCTCATCCAAGTGATGGCGTAAACCATGTCTGTTTTTTTTTCAGACTAAGTGGCTCAAAATCTGGAGTGAAAGCTGGTCAGTGGAGCTGGAGAGCTTCACGTCAGTTTTCTCACCAGAACAAACACTCTGCCAAATTCTGATAAGATCGCTCCCTATAAGTTATGTAATGGGTGTGGGCCTGGTTCCCACCTACTCACTTCCCTGTGCTGCACAAAGGGGTGGAGGGCAGAAATGGAGGTGGACTTCTGACTGCGACACACGGCAGCCATTGTTTTGCAATTCTGTCTCCATTCCATCTACTTTAAGATGGGAAAATTCCGGCCAAGGTTTGTAAACCCAAAGTAAATTCAGCAGAAAGGTGTTTGTTCATTCAGTCTGTTGACCTCAAACAGATTTTAGAAAATATACAACACTTCCTGATGTTCAAATATTCTTAAATGGTGTAATATGTAATCATTAATTTTGCTATATCCAGCAGCATATCAGTCATGGCTGTATGGTTGGAATTTTAAGGGGATTTAACAGATGAAGCTCAAATTTAATAATGCTGCTCTGGTTTTAAAAACTGACCATTTTGGCATGAGATGAGAATACCAACACATCCTTCATGGGCTTGCTGGCATGGTGGATAATGCTAAGCAGCTTCCTAATGTGATCTACCAACTGCTATTAATTAGCAAAGCCTGTCTCATCTTGGTTTACTAGCTTTGTGGTAAATAGTGGAGCCAAAATGTTGGTGTCATAATTTAGTAACATTGTAAGTTACAGCACAATTGATAGGGCGTTTATCTATTTCTGTAAAGAAGATATGATCATTTCCCAGGCTATGTCAGAGAGGATCTGGCAAGTGATCCTAGCACTCTTCTTGTTGTACTTACATTTGGCTTCTAGTTCATTTTAGTTGGCTAAAGTAGGTTTGTTCCATGCCAACATTTGAGACGTGGTGAATTTTGTGCATTAAAATGTTGGTAAAGTCATTCAGTTAATTGAAGATACTCTACTGAGATTCCATAAGCAAAAGAAGACATTTAATGCATGATTTGTGATTGTGCCCTGACCGTGGGGAGCATCACATGTTGAGAATGTACATTGGAAATTTAGTTGTATAGTACACTGCACATGACTTTCCAACCATTGTTTTAAATAGCAGATAATCATACGCAGTGTGTGCCTGAATTAATGACATGTGCCATTCCCACCATTTTCAGAGTGATGTCATCATTAAACACACTTCCTCTTTCCTCCCCTTTCAGTATTTCAAAGGATGATTCCCTCCATGACAGGCTGGTAGACTTCCTCAATCATTCCCAAAATATTCTCCACTTCCCACAAGGGAAGGTGTAGTAGCTTCTTATAGCTACTACACCTGCACTTTTACACCCTCACTTCTCACCATCCAAGGCTCCAGGTGAAACAGTGATTTACATAGAACATAGAACAGTACAGCACAGAACAGGCCCTTCGGCCCATGATGTTGTGCCGAGCTTTATCTGAAACCAAGATCAAGCTATCCCACTCCCTATCATCCTGGTGTGCTCCATGTGCCTATCCAATAACCGCTTAAATGTTCCTAAAGTGTCTGACTCCACTATAGAACATAGAACATTTAGTCGCACTTCCTTCAATTTGTATACTGCATTCATTGCTCATGATACAGTCTCCTCTACAATGGGGAGACCAACCATGAATTGGTTATCACTTTGGGAACATTTACATTCAATTAAATTCACAAGCATGACCCTGAGTTTCTAGTCATCTCGTTTTAATTCATTGCCCCATTCCCACCCTGCCCTCTGCGTCCTCAGCCACTAACACTACTCAATGAAGCTCAATGTAAGCTTGAGGAACAGTGCCTCCACTTTTGATTAAGCACTTTTCAGCCTTCTGGGCTCAACACAGGTTCAAAAACGCCGGATCATAACCTCTCCTTCCTTTCTTTCTCGGATGTCATCTGTTGGTGATGATTCAGTCTTTCCCATTTACGCCAGCATCAGATTGATCTTTTGCCTTTTACCCAATCACAGACCTTCCAATTCATCCCCCAACCCCACCCCCCGCATGCTCCTGTCCCCACACCTCTGTTGCTTAAAACCTGTCACATCTTTATTTTCTTTATTCCTGATGAAATGTCACTAACCTGAACTATTAACTATTTGTTCCTCAACGGATGCTGCTAGGCATGCTGAGTCTTCCCACCATTTCCTGATATTATTTCACATTTCCAGATTTCAGGGCTGATCTGATTTTAACTTCAACTTCACAATCCCACCGACCGCTAATAACCTTTCATGTTCTTGCTCATCAAGAATCTGCTTACCTCCGCCTTAAAGATGTTCAAGGACCCTTCCTCAACCACCTATTGAGGAAGAGAACTCCAAAGTCTCACAACCCTTTCAGAGAAAAAAAGGTTTACTCATCTCTTGTGCTAAATGGTGACCCCTTATTTTGAAACAGTGGCTGTGAGTTTTACATTCTCACACAAGAGGAAACAGTTCTGCTCTGAATTCTGCGCACATTGCTGTACAACTGTTCAATTTGTTTTTATCAATTATTCGTCACACTTTAGTTTTATGGTTCTGTAACTGTATCTGTTCTCTACCATTTATGTTACTCTCATTCTTTGTCTTGGTCTGACCTTTGCTCTCATTTCTCTTTACACTTCAGATTTATCTTACTTTTTATTACATTCCTCCCCTAATCTTACACGTCAAAAGTTTTATTCACATTCCTATTTATTATTTCTATAATTTTCTACTAACTGTCCTTATCCGATAGTTATAACAACTTGCATTTGTATGGCACCTTTGGCATTGTGAAACATCCCACGGTGCTTTGCAAGTGCAACTATCAAACAAAATCAGACACCAAACTACATAAGGAGATGTGAGGACAGATGACCAAAAACTTGGTCACAGAGGGAGGTTTTAGGGAGCATCCTAAACGGTGAATTGCAGAGCTGAGGGCTTAAGACAGCCAAAGGCATGGTTGTCTATATTGGAGCAATTAGAATCGGGGATTTGCTCAGAGTTATATTTTGAGGAGCACAATGATTTTGGAGATTGGAAAGGCTGGAAGATTACAAAGGTAAGCAGGGGTTAGACATTGGAGGGATTTAGAAGCAATGATAAGAATTTTAAAATCGAGTTGTTACTGGGCTGATAATCAATGTACTTCAGTGAGCACAGGGGCAATGTGTGAATGGGTGCAGGTTAGGATACAGGGAGTTGGTCCAGGTGAAGTATTCGCATCATGTGCCATCTGAAATCTCTGGCAGTGAGGGAATGATCAATGTCTTTCCTGCTCTTCATGTTACTCTCCCTCCTCATCCTCCTTCACTTTTGCTGCCTTGGTCATGGCACAAGTTGATCCCTCAGTATTGTAATGTTATGCAGCACATGATACAGAGGGTCTGATTTTACCATCACGTTGCGCCCATTTTCGGGTGTGAAGAATTGGTAAAGTCAGGCGTGAGGCAAGTAGCACGATCCACGCCTGCCTCCATGCCGGTTTCCCCTTTACCAAGGGGAAATGCATGCCTTTAAATTGACTTAATGGGCTGCACACCCAACCTTACTGGCACTTCCCCCTTTACCACCGCATTTGCCCATCCAGATTCTGCGCGAAACAGACATGATCTGCAAAAGTCCAATTTGGGCACTCCAGCTAGTGAGGAGGTAATTGTTGAGTGTCCGACGGCTCTTTGCTTGAGATTGGTGCGGGGGGGATGGAGGGGGCGGGGGGAAGGTGCGTCCGACCACTCTCTGCCTGTGATCAGTGAGGGAGAAGGGGGGTCCACTGTCACTCTGCCTGAGATCAGTGAGGGGGAAGGGGGGTCCACTGCCATTCTGCCTATGATCAGTGAGGGGGAAGGGGGGTCCACTGCCACTCTGCCTGAGATCAGTGAGGGGGAAGGGGGGGTCCACTGCCACTCTGTCTAACCTCGGTGGGGGGAGAGGGGTAGGGGTCCGCAATCAGTCTGGGTGGCGGGTGGGTGGGGGGATTAGGGGGTCAGTAATGTTGTGGGGGTGGGGCAATGTCTGTGGGGGCCAAGGGGAGGCATTATCCAGCCTGGGAGGGATGTGGCATGGGATCCGCATTCTATCATTATTTTTCTGTGCATGCTCAGTTGGAGGCGCTGATCGGAGCTGCAGGGTTTCGGGTGCGTTAAGCCCCGCCAACAGGTTTCTGCAGCGCGATTCGGAATCGCTGATATTTTTGCAGGCAGAGTGCGTATGGGGACACCTCAGAACGGGTTTAAAAGTCGGATCTGAAACACTCCCAGATTCAAGTCCACCCAGCACTTAGAATCGAAATGGTAAAATAGGGCCCAGAGAAACAAATCTGGAACCATGGTTGGGTTGTATAAAGCTACTCCCAATCTATCTAGTCAGTAAATGTATTTCTTGAGTATTTGGATGCTTTGCTCAAAGAGATCTTTAATGGCAGCACAGCTCTTAGAACATAGAACATAGAAAAACTACAGCACAAACAGTCCCTTCGGCCCACAAGTTGCGCCGGTCATGTCCCTACCTACCTAGGCTTACATATAGGCTTACCTATAACCCTCAATCCTATTAAGTCCCATGTACTCATCCAGAAGTCTCTTAAAAGACCCTATCGAGTTTGCCTCCACCACCACTGACAGCAGCCGATTCCACTCACCCACCACCCTCTGAGTGAAAAACTTACCCCTGACATCTCCTCTGTACCTACTCCCTGGCACCTTAAACCTGTGTCCTCTCGTAGCAACCATTTCAGCCCTGGGAAAAAGCCTCCGAGAATCCACCCGATCTATACCTCTCAACATCTTGTACATCTCTATCAGGTCACCTCTCATCCTTCGTCTCTCCAAGGAGAAAAAACCGAGCTCCCTCAACCTATCCTCATAAGGCATGCCACCCAATCCAGGCAACATCCTTGTAAATCTTCTCTGCACCCTTTCAATAATTTCCACATCCCTCCTGTAATGAGGTGACCAGAACTGAGCACAGTACTCTAAGTGGGGTCTGACGAGGGTCTTATAAAGCTGCATCATTATCTCCCGACTCCTAAACTCAATCCCTCGATTGATGAAGGCCAGCACACCATACGCCTTCCTAACCACCTCCTCTACCTGCGAGGCCGATTTAAGAGTCCTACGGACCTGGACCCCAAAGTCCTTCTGATCCTCTACACTGTTAAGAGTCTTACCCTTGATATTATACTCCTTCATCCCATTTGACCTGCCAAAATGGACCGCTACACATTTATCCGGGTTGAAGTCCATCTGCCACTTCTCCGTCCAGTCTTGCATCCTATCTATGTCACGCTGCAGCTTCTGACATCCCTCCAAACTATCCACAACACCACCAACCTTCGTGTCGTCGGCAAACTTACCAACCCATCCCTCCACTCCCTCATCCAGGTCATTTATAAAAATGATAAACAGCAAGGGTCCCAGGACAGATCCCAAGGCACTCCACTGGTGACCGACCTCCATTCAGAAAAAGACACATCTACAACCACTCTCTGCCTTCTGCAGGCAAGCCAGTTCTGGATCCACAAGGCAACAGCCCCTTGGATCCCATGCCCTCTCACTTTCTCGAGAAGTCTAGCAGGGGGACCTTATCGAACGCCTTGCTGAAGTCCATGTAAACCACATCTACCACTTTTCCTTCGTCAATGTGTTTAGTCACATTTTCAAAGAACTCCACCAGGCTCGTAAGGTACGATTTGCCTTTGACAAAGCCATGCTGACTACTTTTGAGCATACTAAACTTCTCTAAATGTTCATAAATCCTGTCCCTCAGGATCTTCTCCATCAACTTACCAACCACTGAGGTTAGGCTCACCGGTTGGTAATTTCCTGGGCTATCCCTATTCCCTTTCTTGAATATAGGAACCACATCCGCAATCCTCCAATCCTCCGGAACCTCTCCCATCTCCATTGACAACGCAAAGATCATCGCCAGAGGCTCTGCAATCTCTTCCCTCGCCTCCGACAGTAATCTGGGGTACATCCCATCCGGTCCCGGCGACTTATCTATCTTGATGCTATTCAAAATTTGCAACACATCCCCTTTCTTAATGTTCACATACTCAATCTTTTCAGTCTGCCGCAATCCCGTAGTACAACCACCCAGGTCTTTTTCCACCGTGAATACCGAGGTAAAGTATTCCTTAAGCACCTCTGCTATTTCTTCCGGTTCTGTACAGACTTTCTCACCTTCACATTTTATTGGTCCTATTCCTTCACATCTCATCCTTTTACTCTTCACATATTTATAGAACGCCTTCGGGTTCTCCTTAATCTTACCTGCCAAGGCCTTCTCGTGACCCCTTCTGGCTCTCCTAATTTCCTTCTTAAGTCCCTTCCTACAAGCCGTATACTCATCTAGATCCCTATCATTGCCTAGCTCTCTGAACCTTTTGTACGCTTTCCTTTTCTTTTTGACTAGGTTCAGCACAGCTTTCGTGCACCACGGTTCCCGTAACCTACCAAAACCTCCCTGTCTCATCTGAACGTTATCATGCAGAACTCCAAACAAACATTCCTTGAAAATCTGCCACCTTACTTCGATACTTTTCCTTGAGAATACCTCCTTCCAATTTACGCCTCTAATCTCCTGCCTGATGGCTTCATATTTCCCCTTACTCCAGATAAACACTTTCCTAGCTTGCCTGATCCTATCTCTTTCCAATGCTAGCGTAAAGGAGATAGAGTTATGATCACTATCCCCAAGATGCTCCCCCACTGAGAGATCCGACATCTGTCCAGGATCATTAGCCAGTACTAGATCGAGTACAGCCTCTCCTCTTGTAGGCTTATCCACATGTTGTGTCAGGAAACCCTCCTGAACACACCTAACAAACTCCTCCCCATCCGAACCCCTTACCTTAGGGATATTCCAATCGATGTTTGGGAAAAGTCTCCCATCACGACAACCCTGTTATTACTACATCTCTCCAGGATCTGTTTCTCTATCCGCTCCTCAACATCCCAGTTACTATTGGGCGGCCTGTAGAAAACACCCAGCAAAGTTATCGACCCCTTCCCGCTCCGAACCTCCACCCACGGAGACTCCGTAGACAATCCCTCCACGGCTTCCACCTTCTCTACAGCTGTGACACTATCCCTGATCAGCAGTGCCACTCCCCCCCCTCCCCCCCCCTCTTTTGCCTCCCTCTCTGTCCTTTCTAAAACATCTGAAACCCAGCATCTGAAGTATCCAGTCCCTGTCCCCAAGTCTCCGTAATGGGCCACCACATCACACTTCCAAGCATCGATCCACACTCTAAGCTCATCCACTTTATTCACTACACTCTTATTGTAAGCATGTTTAAAATCCATATGCAGGTTCCTGACAGAAAGCATGAGTCAAGTCCAGAAAGGACATCTCTTCTTGTCAAATTATCACGTGATTGGTGGTTGGGTTAAAGGTGGTACGGGATGAATGAAACATGGCTCCTGTCAAGATATTGGGTACAGATGTGCATTTTACACTGCCCAAGACAACCAGCCTTCAATTGTGAATTTAATAAAATTCTTGTATACTTCCAGCATGCAGCCTGAATATCTACAATAAGCTAGGAAGAACCCTTCTCATGCAGGACAAGTTCGTTCACTATCCATCTATTGACAACTCTCAGACATAAAACAAGTTTCTAAGATACTTAATATATTTACAGATAGAATAAATAGAAGCATGTAAATAACAAAAAGGATAAGAAAACATTGGATAAATAACCCTTAAATCCAATTAGTCAGTAAACATACAAACTGTTATGCAAAAGCAATTCCTTAATAAAAAGAAGAAAAGCAATTCCTTTGCTTCAACTTATTTAAATTCCTGATATGAGCACTAGCTTTCAGTGCAATTATCAACGATGTGTAATAAAATTATAATCAGCTGCTATTATGGAATCTTTTTCTCTTGTTCTCAAGAATCTCCACAGGGACTACTGAAATCAAAGCTATAATAGGGGTATGATCCTGACAAGATTGTGGCCTGACAGAACGGTATTAATCAGCCAATTCCTTCACTGAGATGGTGCAGCCCACATCAGGATTAATCTGATCAATTCCACCTGCTTCAGATTTACTTATGCTTCTTAGAGGATCAAAGGGCTACTCAAAAAGCAGTTGAAACAAATTATTTGCCCATTATGACCAACTAAGTTATGTTGTAAATTTAGATTAGCTAGCCTTTAGGCCCGGAAATTATTCAGCTGTTCTAATAAAAGGGGATTAAGACAGGAGGGCCGGCTTCCTCAGCCTTAATTGAACTCAGATTGAGTTTTAAGACTCTTGTGAGATTAGGCATTAAGGTATCGAGCGTACCTCTCAGCATACTATTGAAAAGTATTATTGTATTCCTCTCACCTATCTGATTCTTGCATCGGTGGTCAAAAGGAGCCCCAAAATCCACCTCGTTGTCCATTGACTTAACTTGTCTGTGGCTGCAATTTTCCCGAAGTGGGACGAAGTGCGCAGGCCTGCAGGTTAGCACTGCTGCTTCACAGTGTCAGGGACATGGCTTCAATTCCCGGCTTGGGTCACTGTTTGTGCGGAGTCTGCACGTTCTCTCCGTGTCTGCGTGGGTTTCCTCCGGGTCTCCGGTTTCCTCCCACAGTCTGAAAGGCGTGTTGGTTTGGTGATTTGGCCATGCTAAATTCTCCCTCAGTGTACCCAAACAGGCGCCCGAGTGTGGCGACTGGGGGATTTTCACAGTAATTTCACTGCCGTGTTAATGTAAGCTTACTTGTGACACCAATAAATAAACTTTAAAATTTAAGCCTGGAGGGTTTCCCACTATGTTAGCAGCGTCTATCAGGTGGGATTCTTCCACTGGCGGTTGACCTTGCCACTCTCCACCGTGATGTGGATATTGTAGCTGGACTGTCCCTTCTACCCTTGGCAGACCTACATCCCTGGCCTGGTGATTTCAGGCAACCCTGTGATCAATGTCTGCATTCCTGCCTGTTAACTGTGCAAATTCTGAAGTGGCCAGGTCATTTCAACTTCTGCGCCCACAAACCCACCCCCACTCCCCCACCACCCATCTGGTCCTCTGGCAGGATTTGTGCACAAGACATGAGGAGACACTTCATGCACAATACATGGGGAGACATAGTGTGCACAGTACATAAGGAGACACTTTTTACACATACATAGAGGGACACCGTGCACAATATATGGGGAGATACCTGATGCATGCTGCGGGGAAGGTACTTTGTATTCGGTTATGGGAAGGCACTATGTTGGATGCTAGGGGAGAAACTTTGTTCTTGATGTTGAAGGGACACATAGTGCTGGGTGAATGGTATTAGCACAACTATCTACTTTCACATCCAGAACATTGCCTTTCTCTCTCTCCACTGCTGATCATTGCTCATCTCCATTTTTGCATTATCACCTATCTCTGCTCCTACCTCAGCTCAGCTGCTGTTGAAACTCTCATACCTGCCTTTGTTACAGTCCAACAAACCCAATTCTGAGGTGATTTGTTTTCTGTACTGACCAATCTTCATTCATAACATTAGAAATCTTCATCCCATTTGATCTATCAGGTGGCTATAATTTTTCATACTTTTTAATGTTCAGTATGAGATTACACTCACAAATGCCTACTTAAAAATAATGGGATTGGAATTTAAATAGAATTTATTCATATTTTATGCTAAACATCGGCAGGTAACTTCTTTCTGCTCCAGTGGGATTTCTAATATTTTCTTATTTTATGTTGCCCTTAATGGAATTTGCAGAGGAACCAGGGTGAGGAGCAGATTAATTAATTGCAGTCTGTTTTTCACAAGTGTTAAGAAGAACCTGGTACATGAACAAAGCATTAGGAAGCAAATGAGATACAGAGTTCCAAGTACAGAGGACTGATAATGATATAATATTCTGAGAAAGCCTCTTATAACAAAGGGGATTGTTAATGCTTGTTTAGAGCTGGCCTCGTCTCCACTGTCAATGATCATAGGTGAAACTATATAAAAATAAAACAATTGCTTTTTACCGTTGTGAAGTTAGTGTTTGTAAAATTATTTTTAAATTGTAAAAATGTTAAGAGTTGCAAAATTGTCTGTTTAAAAGCTGTTTTTTTTCTGTACTGAAGAGCTGCAAGTGCATCCAATACACACTGAAACAGTGTATCAGAGGCAAAAACAACAGGGTTGCTTTGGTAACAGGCTTTAGGCATTTGAAACAACATGTTTTTGAATTTAACCAATCAATTTGAAATAGGCATTTGAATAGCCGCAGCCTATCGGATTTGAATTTTATATTTTGATAACCTGTAAACCAATACTATTGTGCAAATTTTGGTATGTCATCAGAGGTATAAAACCAGCTCCCAGCTCCAGCAAATGGCCAGGAGACCATCTGCCAGTGACTGCTACAGATCACAGTAGCTAGTGAGAGAGACACACACAGACACAGACAGCAACTGTTTCTGTCAGTGTAACAGCCACATTTATGTCTTAAAATAAAGCCTCATCTCAATCGTAATGGTACCAAAAGAAGATAGTGAAGGCAGAAGAAATCAGCAAAGAAGAAAGAATATTCTGGAAGACGACAAACCTGATTGTATTTTGAGTGTTACTAAAAATTATATATTTTTTGTTAATAAATGGGAATTGTAATTATCTAAACAGTATTCCATTAGAATAGTGTTTTATTTGGTTTGTTAATAATTTAGTTAACCTGTTTACTGTTAGTGAGAAAAATAAAGTGTTACTGGTTGCTTTATAGAGAGGTGGTTATTTTGATTTGACCACTAAAAGCTGTTGAAGGACAGATATTCCCCCATCTCACAAACACTTTAACAGATTATAAAGGGAGGTGCTTCTCTTTAAGTGATTGAGTGTTAGTGCTCAGAGAGGGGATCAACCTCCCCTTCGTAACAATACATATACTTTGAGCGCAGAATGCTCTTGTAATCAACAGCAAATTATTTCTTGTTAAAGTTGCGATGAAAACGTTACAATCATTATTCTTTAAGTATGAACAACACCAGCATCCATCAGCAGTATGGAATACACAGACAGTTTTAGTACTGACAGCTGCAAGCAAGAATGGAACAAAAATAGAAGAAAAGAGCCTCATTAAATGAAGAGAAGATGGTATAAAATTAAGGAGAGCTGGAGTGATTTCAAAAGAGTACTCTAATCTTAAGGTTCAGAAGACACGTCTAAACAGCTCAAGATTTGGCAACACAATTTATAACTTCAATAGACCCCCTCCAATTGGATTACTGTCTTGTAATGACTCTCAGGTAGGCACTATTCTGTGTGTGTAATACAGTACATTTATCCAATCTAGATACAGAACAGTTTATCATCATTGTGGTCTTCTAATGTGAATACCTGAAGATTCACCACTTGATGGGTAATGCTTTGTGGCATTTAGTTTAATAAGATTAAATATGGAAAACATATAGACCGTGGAAGAATTTATAAGTCTATGATATGATTGAAAAAATCAGCTTATACCGTGAACGGTTTATAAATGTTATCTGAATCTAATGATAGGTTTATACCCTCCTCTTTCTTTACCTGTTATTGGTTAATATAGATACATTGTTTTACAATTTTCTGGAGAAAAAATTGCCAAATTTATTGTTTGACCTTCAATACACAGCTGCAGCAGCCTGCCTGTATTCTGCACTCTGAGGGTCATTAACAGGTTTGACGGATTCTATTAAGTAGATTGGAACGGCTCAGAGAATAGCAGGTGAATAGGAATGTTTTACTTGAATGCAACACAAGGGGGAATTTAATGACAAACAGGCTATTAGAGCGAAACTCAGTCATCACCTTCCAAAATCAGACCATTCTCCCGATCTCAGACATTTTACTTCATTGTGGCACAAGCAGACTTTTGTTTGTCTTTTGGGTTTTGTCACACAAGTACCTCCCTTCCCTAACAACCACTGTCATAACTACAAATTCTGCCCAGAAGTTTCACATATAACGAGCCAGATGCATTTTGCAGGATTATGAATCCAGGAGTTAAAAAGTAAAAGGGATAACTTTAAAGTCCACCTCTCCACCCACCACCCCCCACCCCCCCCCCGCCAACTCCCCCCCCCCCCCCCCCCCCGCCCCCCACCTCCTACTCCCCTGCCACCTGAACGACTGGGAAAAGGGCGAGGCAGTTAAAAGTTCATGAAGTAGAAACCCATCTACTTTCGGCTTTAACAGAGGCAGATTGTGGTGTTGTTGACCAACCTGCTCTCCAGAGATAGGTCCCTAATTTAAATATTTTAGTGGGGCCATGTGCCTCAGAATTTTTAGCTGTGTTTTTGATGCGCGATTAAATCACTCGGGAGGCTGGATCGTACCCGGGAAATAAAGGCTTTTATTAGTAACAAGAATGGAGCATACTATATAACAATACAATCCCAGACTAAAGGGTCACCCAGCAGTGCAGTGACCTTTATACTCCTACAGGTAGGCGGAGCCAACCGGAGTGTACCACAGAACAATACCAACAGGTAGAACACCCCAACCCTAACCCCAACAGTGACAACAGTAACATATGTACAAGTACCCATAGTGCTAACCATCTATGGTTCACCACAGTTTTAAATGTAATGGATTTGTGTTTGCTCTCCAAAGGCTTGGGAAATCCGACAACTGATAGGAGGCGAGAATGGGCAAGTTCAACAGTTTAGTGTCTTTCCTGCATTGCTTGTGGGCCAGGAGGGACAGGACTGTTCCCCCCCCCCACGCCTCCCAGAACCCCCACGCAAACCTGTTTCCTACTTATCATAATCAGACCTCCTGATTTATCGACCGACCCCCTCACGTGATCTCCCACCCCAGTTCCCAATCTTTCTGTGCTCTCCCATCCTGATGATTCTCCTGACCCATGATCACTTTTTCTCGATTCTCCACTCTAGTCCCCAGTGAAGCCTGGTGTCCTTGGCCTTGCAGCCCAAAAGCCTCACATTCTGGCTGGCTGCCGGGCAGAAAACAGTCCAAAATTTTTAATTTGATTTGCTGTCAAATTCAACAGAACCTCTGAGTATGATACTAAGATTGGCGGAATTGCAGACAGTGATGAAGATTGCCAGAGAATTCAGCAGGATATAGATAGACTGGAAAATTGGACAGTGAAATGGCAGAAGGAATTTAATCCGGACAAATGTGAGGTGATGCATTTTGGTAGATCCAATTCAGGCGGGAGCTACAAAATAAATGGCAGAACCATCAGGAGCAAAGACACACAGAGAGATCTGGGATTACAGGTCCACAGATCCTTAAAAGTGGCAGCACAGGTAGAAAAGGTAGTTGCCTTCATCGGTTGGGGCATCGAGTTGGCAAATTATGTTACAAATTGGTTTGGCCACATTTGGAATACTGTGTCCAATTCTGGTCACCACTCTACCAGAAGGACATGGAGGCTTTGGAGAGAGTGTGGAAAAGATTTGTCAGGATGTTGCCTGGTATGGAGGGTATTAGCTTTGAGGAGAGATTGAATAAACTGGGATTGTTCTCCCTGGAAAGGCAGAGGTTGAGGGGTGACTTGATAGAAGTTTATAAAATTGTGAGAGGTATAGATAGGGTGAACACTAGAAAGCTTTTTCCCAGGGCAGAAATGACAATTACAAGGGGGCACAAGTTCAAGATAAAAGAGGAAAGGTTCAGTGGAGGTGTGCGGGGAAGTTTTTTACACAGAGGGTGGTGGGGGCCTGGAATGCACTGCTAAGTGAGGTGGTTGAGACAGCTATGTTAGGCACATTTTAAACTTATCTTGATGGGCATATGAACAAACGGGAAATAGAGGGATATAAGCGGTTGATTTAGATGGGTAAATGTGATCGGCGCAGGCTTGGAGGGCCGAAGAGCTTGTTCCTGTGCTGTACTGTTCTTTGTTCTTAATCTGGATTACTCGGTCCCTAGATTCCCAGTTGCTACACCTCCATCCCACTCTCTCCATGCCTCCCCATAAAAGCCAGGGTCATATTCTCTTCTCAGGTTATAATCTTTTTGTTTTTGCCACATGTGGAATAATAGGTGTTTGGGAGAGTTAAGAGGTGGCATTATCATGCTTCAGTTAATCACACTCTTTGCTGGAATTTTACTGCCTCGCCCTCCCGAGGCTTGTAAGATCCCGCCTGAGGCCACCAGAGAATGCTGTTCTGCGAGCCGCACGCACCCCGATTCCGGGGCAGGCTTGCCGGTAACGTTCTAGCACTTGCCTCAGAATCAGAAACATGTGGATCTAAGTTCCACTCGAACATTGAAGTTAAGCTGACACACAAAAGCAGTGCTGAGGGAGCACATCATTTTCTTATGTTATTCCCTTTGTAAATTAATTAAAATGAGGCATTTTTTTCCTGTTCAGCTGGTTCAGATGGACATTAACGATTGGATTAAACTATCTTCTCCTTCTGTCCCGGACACTATTCTTTCTTCAACTAACACCACCAAATACAAATTCATTGGCCATTAATTTCATTGTTGAATATTCGATAAGCAGGAATTTTCTCCAGCTACATACCAGAAAGACCAAATCCATTGACTTTGACCATCACAAACTCTCTTGCCTATAGTCACCAACTCCATCTGTCTCCAGTCAAAGGCTGAAAAATGTAAACAATGTCATAGAATCATAGAAACCCTACAGTGCAGAAGGAGGCCATTCGGCCCATCGAGTCTGCACCGACCACAATCCCACCCAGGCCCTACCCCCACATATTTACCCGCTAATCCCGCTAACCTACGCATCTCAGAACTCTAAGGGGCAATTTTTAACCTGGCCAATCAACCTAACCCACACATCTTTGGACTGTGGGAGGAAACCGGAGCACCCGGAGGAAACCCACGCAGACACGAGGAGAATGTGCAAACTCCACACAGACAGTGACCCGAGCCGGGAATCGAACCCGGGACCCTGGAGCTGTGAAGCAGCAGTGCTAACCACTGTGCTACCGTGCCATATTTGTCATATTTGACCTTGAAGTGAATTTGTGGCCACACATCCCCACCATAACTAATATTGCAAATTTTCATCTCCACAACATCTGTGCATCACTTAGACTGCCTATTTCCACTTCCGTCGCATTGCCTGACTCTGCCCCTACTTCAGCTCATCTGCTGCTGAAACCCTTACACAGGTTACCTTTACTCATAACTATTCCAATGCACTGCTGGCCAGATTCCCACATTCTACCCTCCATAAACTTCAGGTCATCCAAACCTCTGTTTCCTGCATCGTTAGTCACACCAAGTCCTGTTCACCCATCAACCTTGTCCATGCTGACCTATATTGATTCCCGGTTAAGCAATGCTTCAATTTTAATATCCTTATGCCAATTTTCAAATCTTGTAATATCCTTCCTTTAGCTTTAATTTCATCTGTTAATTGTATATAATTTTGTTTAATTTTATAGAAATGCAGGGCATTAATTGAGATTTCATTCGATTACATATGAAGAAATATTTATTTAATTCCTTAAAAGGACATGGGCTTTGCTGGCTAGGCCAGCGTTTATTGCTTATCCCTAATTGCCCATGAGATGATGGTGTGTTGCCTTCTTGAACCCCTACAGTCCCTGAGGTGTAGGTACACCCACAGCGCTATTAGAGATGGGGTTCCAGGAGTTTGACCTAGCAACAGTAAAGGAATAGCAATATATTTCCAGGTCAGGATAGTTTGTGTCTTGAAGGAGAAATTCCAGGTGCTGGTATTCCCAAGTATCTGCTGCCCTTGTCCTTTTAGATGGCCATTGCCATAGGTTTGGAAGGTACTGTCTAAGGAACATTGGTGAGTTCCTGCAGTGCATCTTGTAGATTAAGTTTATTTATTAGTGTCACAAATAGGCTTATATTAACACTGCAATGAAGTTACTGTGAAAATCCCCTAGTCGCCACACTCCGGCACCTGTTCAGGTACATTGAGGGAGAATTTAACATGACCAATGCACCTAACCAACATGTCTTTCAGACTGTGGGAGGAAACCGGAGCACCCAGAGGAAACCCACACAGACACAGGGAGAACGTGCAAACTCCGCACAGACAGTGACCCAAGCTGGGAATCGAACCCGGGTCCCTGGCGCCGTGAGACAGCCATGCCAACCATTGTGCCGCCGTGCAGCCACAGCTGGTACATACTGCTGCTATTGTGAATCAGAAGGAGTGAATGTTTGTGTAAGGGATGCCAATCAAGTATGCTGTTTATTTCTGGATGATGTCAAGCCTCTTGAGTGTTGTTGGAGTTGCACTGATCCAAACAAGTGGAGAATATTTCATCGCACTCCTGACTTGTGTCTTATAGATTGTGGACAGGCATTATTTATATTGGTGGTGGTCTTTCAGGAATCACTGGAGGCAGGGAGGGTGCCAGAGGACTGGAAAGTAGATAATGTAACACCGCTGTTTAAGAAGGGAAGGAGGCAGCAGATTGGAAATTATAGGCCGGTTAGCCTGACTTCGGTCATTGGCAAGATTTTAGAGTCCATTATTAAAGATGAGATCGCAGAGTACTTGGAAGTGCATGATAAAGTAGGACTGAATCAGCATGGCTTTGTCAAGGGAAGGTCATGTCTGACAAATCTGTTAGAGTTCTTTGAGGAGGTAACAAGGAAGTTAGATAAAGGAGAGCCAGTGGATGTGATTTATTTAGATTTCCAGAAGGCCTTTGACAAGGTGCCACATAGGAGACTGTTAAATAAGTTAAGTGCCCATGGTGTTAAGGGTAAGATTCTGGCATGGATAGAGGATTGGTTGACTGGCAGAAGGCAGAGAGTGGGGATAAAGGAGTCTTTTTCAGGATGGCAGCCGGTGACTAGTAGTGTGCCTCAGGGGTCGGTGCTGGGACCACAACTTTTCACAATATACATTAACGATTTGGAGGAAGGAACTGGAGGCACTGTTGCTAAGTTTGCAGGTGATACAATGATATGTAGAGGGACAGGTAGTATTGAGGAAGCAGGGGGGCTGCAGAAGGACTTGGACAGGTTAGGAGAGTGGGCAAAGAAGTGGCAGATGGAATACAATGTGGAAAAGTGTGAGGTTATGCACTTTAGAAGGAGGAATGGAGGCATAGACTATTTTCTAAATGGGGATATGCTTAGGAAATCAGAAGCACAAAGGGACTTGGGAGTCCCTGTTCAAGATTCTCTTAAGGTTAACGTGCAGGCTCAGTCAGCAGTTAGGAAGGCAAATGCAATGTTAGCATTCATATCGATAGGGTTAAAATACAAGAGTAGGGATGTACTTCTGAGGCTGTATAAGGCTCTGGTCAGACCCCATTTGGAGTATTGTGAGCAGTTTTTGACCTCATATCTAAGGAAGGATGAGCTGGCCTTGGAAAGATTCCAGAGGAGGTTCACAAGAATGATCCCTGGAAAGGAGAGCTTGCCGTATGAGGAACAGTTGAAAACTCTGGGTCTGTACTCATTGGAGTTTAGAAGGATGAGGAGGGATCTTATTGAAACTTACAGGATACTGTGAGGCCTGGATAGAGTGGATGTGGAGAGGATGTTTCCACTAGTAGGAGAAACTAGAACCAGAGGGCACAACCTCAGGCTAAAGGGACAATCCTTTAAAACAGAGATGAGGAGGAATTTCTTCAGCCAGAGAGTGGTGAATCTGTGGAACTCTTTGCTGCAGAAGGCTGTGGAAGCCAGGTCATTGAGTGTCTTTGAGACAGAGATAGATAGGTTCTTGATTGATAAGGGGATCAAGGATATGGGGAAAAGGCAGGAGAATGGGGATGAGAAAAAAATCAGCCATGATTGAATGGCGGAGTAGACTCGATGGGCCGAGTGGCCTAATTCTGCTCCTATGTCTTGTGGTCTTATGGGGGGGGGGGGGGGGGGGGTGCAGTCAGGAGATGAGTTACTCGCCACAGGATTCTACCTTCTGACCTGCTCTTGTTGCCACAGCATTTTTATAGTTAGTCCTGTTCAGTTTCTGGTCAATGGTAACCATGGGTAATTGTAGAATGACTAAGTTAGGAGGCGTATGCTTGTAATGTCCCACTCTGTAAATAAATTTAAGACTAAATAAATATTAACTCCAGCATCATCCGTCATCAAATGGCTCTCTGGAATAGAACATCCTCTCGTCCTGCAGCCTTCTGAAATATCTGCAGTTCTCCAATTCTGGAACCTTGAGCTCTCTAACTATAATTGCTTCACCGTTAGCAGCTTTCGGCTGTCAAGGCTCCAAGCTCTGATATTCCCCCTCTAATCCTTTCCCACTCTCTTTTCTCATTTAATATGCTCCTTAAAACCTATCCCCTTGATGAAACTTTAATATTTACCGATGTGTCTTGATACCATATTTTGCTTCATAATGCTTCTGTGAAATGCTTTGGAACATTTTACTACATTAAAGGTGTTATAAAAATACAAATCATTTTTCCTGTTATTGCGATGTGTGATATTTTGTTATGTGTAGAATGGTTGCCATCTTTGGCAGAAATTGCTACTGCACTTCTAAGTCATTCATTGTGAAGCAAATATCATTGTAATGCAACCATTCCTGTCT
Organism: Mustelus asterias; assembly: GCF_964213995.1. Classification (NCBI taxonomy): domain Eukaryota; kingdom Metazoa; phylum Chordata; class Chondrichthyes; order Carcharhiniformes; family Triakidae; genus Mustelus; species Mustelus asterias. Next base: position 81,641,275 of record NC_135806.1, on the reverse strand, counting down.
TTTGCTATCTGTAACCCTGATAAAGAAGCCAGTGAAGTTCAAAGCTTGAGTGGTTTATGGAAATCATTTAGAGCCTGAAATTAGACTTCAGTGTTATAACTCCCTCACTCATTTTGTTAATTTGCAGCAAAAAAATATATTTTTCAAGCATGATTTATCCAGTTTAGAACAAGATGGAGGCAGGCGACACAGGATTAAAGGGCCAGATCTTATTGAAGCAGACACCTTATGGCCTGTGCCATTAGTTTAATTTTTTGCTGATCCCTTCAGCTGGAATTTTGTTTGTGGTCTAACTTGCTGGAATTTTGAAGTAATGATGCCACAGTGAGAGCAATGAAGCATCTGGAATCCTGGTGTACGTCCAGACCAAAAGTGTATCTCCTAAACCAATAATATTTGAGAAAGAAACTGAGGAATTAAAGAAAAATAGGGTGAATTAAAGTGGGTGAATTAAAATCCTTCAGGACCAGCGAAGTTGATTCGCATTGCATTGACAATTATCATGCTGTTAAATATCTGTGATATACAGTTTCAGTTCCAACTTTCCATGGAGAGTTTAATCGGGAATTAACGTACAAATCCAACAAGTTCTTAAAAACAACAGGTAGACTCAGGTGAGATACCGTTTGTAAGAACTAAACGGCAAAACGGTGTAAATCAACTGGGAAATTCGGAAGATTTGCAACTGATGGTGTAACTTAATTCCCTGAACTTGCTGGTTGATTTCTTCATTAGTAATGATGTGTGTCATTCGCAAGTTGTTACTTTTCAAGAATTGGTGCTGCCCAATGTGCTTCACAATTAACCTATAATATTTAACATAAATGATAGATGCATGCGTGATGCTCGATCATGTGACTAATTGCACTCATTCAAGTCCAGTATTTGGGGATTTGAGGTTCTCTGGAGCTGCAAAATGCCGCCTGCAGTTCACATCACAGTTTGGGAGCAAATTGCACAGACACCATATTGCACAAGAGGTTAGCGCACACAAAGTGAAGGTCCACCAGAAGTATGTAGAGCAGGCAGATCATAAAGTCAATCAGCATGCAACACCAACTGTGCCATATTGGAGTTCAACACAACAGCTAATGCCATCTCTTACCCTCACACAGCTGAACATGCTTTCATCAGCTGGACGAGCCCCTCACCACCAACTCCCTCCCTCCACTTTGCTAATATTTCTATTGATGATCACTAGGATTTTACAAGTGTTTTGTGCTTGCTCTTTCAAAATGCAAAGGCTTCTGAGAGTGACATGGCCAGTGCTGGATGACATTTTTGTGACTTCAAGGCTTCTGCACAAACTAGTTGCCTGAGATATGGGTGCATGAGTAAAATATTCATGTGCTGGAAAATGATCAGAGACCATGCAGAGCAGGACGAGGTACTGAAGGAGGGTGGAGGAGGAGAGGAAGGATTTTGATTCGGAGGTCATATCTATCCATGTTGTACAGGGAGCAATTCTGCTCTATGAATCACAGTAAGTAATAATGTGGAAGACATTTGTACTTCAGTACAGATATCCTCACTGACATTTGCCAGCTGCTGTAGCCACAACTGCAGGTTCAAAGCAGGACACAGACTGCATTGCCAGTGGCTGTGTGGGTGACCGTGATAATGGACTTTTATGTCTCTAGTTTCTTCATTGCCAGCCATGGCTGAGTAGGTAGAAATCTTACCTCGGAACCACACGGTTCAAATTCCACTTCAGGGCTTGAGCACAACAAATCTAGAATGACACTCAAGTGCAATGCTGAGGGAGTACATTGGTGTGTTGGCTCTCAGACCAGATATTAAACGGAGGCCCTGCCTGCCTGTTTGGGTGAATGTAAAAGATCCAACCGTACTTAAAGGAAAAGCAAGAGAGGTATTCCTGGTTTCCAAGCCAATATTTAGTCCTTAGTCAACAACACAAAAGCATGCACTTCTGCTTCCCCTTCCCCTAGCTCCCAGTTTCCCTCGTCCTTATCTTCCACCTGCTTCTGTATTCAATGGATTATCCTCTGCCATTTCTGCTACCACAAATACATCTTACCCTATGTTCCCCTTTCAATATTACTCAAGGGCCACTCCCATCACAACATCCTGGCCTTCTCCTCATTTACCCCAAAGACCCCTCCCTGGCCATCAGTTCCAGGATGGAAAGGCTCAGTATAAAGCCACGTTAGTGCTGGACTTTTCCATGCTCCTTGATGTTGACCACAAGCATGGGGCAGCACGGTAGCACAGTGGTTAGCACTGCTGCTTCACAGCTCCAGGGACTTGGGTTCGATTCCCGGCTTGGGTCACTGTCTGTGTGGAGTTTGCACATTCTCCTCGTGTCTGCGTGGGTTTCCTCCGGGTGCTCCAGTTTCCTCCCACAGTCCAAAGATGTGCGGGTTAGGTTGATTGGCCATGCTAAAATTGCCCCTTAGTGTCCTGGGATGCGTAGATTAGAGGGATTAGTGGGTAAAATATGTAGGGATATGGGGGTAGGGCCTGGGTGGGATTGTGGTCGGTGCAGACTCGATGGGCTGAATGGCCTCTTTCTGTACTGTAGGGTTTCTATGATTTCTATGAAGCTTCCTGGCAGGCTTCGCACAGCACCCAGCATTTTGTTGCACATACCCAGGCAAATTCTTCACTAGGTTGCTCCATAGAACTCCTCATCTGAGTTATTTGGTGAACCGGAAACCATACTATCCTTGCCTTCTGCCCTGGTTGCAGTTCACTTGTATTTGGGTTCTCATCACATGCAGATGTCACCTATAATCTATCCTCTAAGATATATGAATTGTTAGTATCTGAGCTGCTGGCTGCAAGTATTATATCAATTAACAGTTCCGTCCCCTCATCATCACTCTCTTCTGTTCCACCATTGTCTGGCCAGGTTTCTACTCTTACATATCTGAAAAAAAAGGCACAAGAATATGACTGTGGTACAGAAAGAGGAGGAGAAGTAAGAGGTGCATGTGTAACTATATGGAGTTTGTAAATCAGATGAAGGTGTGGACTAAGCAGGAGGCGAGATGGAAAAAGCAGGATTAGGTATGAAGCTGCTGTCAATGTTGATGGTTTCAATCCCAGCACTGGCCATAGATCCAGTAAGCATGTCCCGATAATGACCAGCACTGTCTCCTGCATGGCAGTTAGGACATGTACGTTTTCCTCCCTTCATTTAGCTTCTGTTGCCTCTGGCTGTGCATCACCTTGTCCTGCACGAGGAAGAGTAATGTGTCAGTAAGTGTTTGGTGGAGTGGCTGTCATGGTTAAATAAGCTGGCGGTGTGTGCAATTTGTGAGATGTTGGTATGAGGCTTGCGGCATTTCCCAATCTGAGAGGGTGAAGGGAAAGGACTGTTAGGAATGGATCCTGATTCATGGAGATTGTTGGTAGGTGAGTGTCAGGTATGTGGTGATTTGAGCCATAGCTGAGGCTATTGGAACCTTCATAGCATGTGGCTTTTGAAGATGCATTTGCTGTGCTTGACCATTTGTGTAGGGTGATTCAACTCCAGGCATGACTACACTTAGGTCATGATGTGTAGATGCCGGCGTTGGACTGGGGTAAACACAGTAAGAAGTTTAACAACACCAGGTTAAAGTCCAAGAGGTTTATTTGGTAACAAAAGCCACACAAGCTTTCGGAGCTGCAAGCCCCTTCTTCAGGTGAGTGGGAATTCTGTTCACAAACAGGGCATATAAAGACACAAACACAATTTACATGAATAATGGTTGGAATGCGAATACTTACAACTAATCAAGTCTTTAAGATACAAACAATGTGAGTGGAGAGAGCATTCTCCGTTCACGTTGTTTGTATCTTAAAGACTTGATTAGCTGTAAGTATTCGCATTCCAACCATTATTCATGTAAATTGTGTTTGTGTCTTTATATGCCCTGTTTGTGAACAGAATTCCCACTCACCTGAAGAAGGGGCTTGGAGCTCCGAAAGCTTGTGTGGCTTTTGCTACCAAATAAACCTGTTGGACTTTAACCTGGTGTTCTTAAATTTCTTGCTACACTTAGGTCCTCAGGTCTTCACTCCTGGCATTGGCCTATGTGACGATCTGTTCCCAATGCCTTTCCATTGTGAATCTGTAGAGCCTCCTCCCCCCAGCTTGCTCCCCCTGTCCCACACACTGCCGATACAAGACATCTCCCCTTCCAACTCTTCCTCCTTCACCAAAACCTCCAGTGCAGTAACCAAAAAAGTTGGAGTTCTGTTGTGCTCTCTCTTTCCAAGGTCAGATTATTTTTCAACCACAACTTCCAGTACTTGCTGCAGCACATCCCTTTTAAGAGGCAAAGACTAACTTTAAATTGTGCAGACGAGCTGTAACTAGCACTTAATTTGCCCTCAGCAATGCGCCCAAATAATGAACAATACAGTCTCTGGCTCAATGCAGAGGTCATTCAGATGATCAGGGAGTGCTAAATTGGCATGCTGCCTGTAATGCCATCAACAGGTAAATCAGCATCTCTGTGCACAATCTCAGGACTTTCCAATTTAGCCCTCCACAACTTCCACGACAGTGCTTCATCGATTTCTATCTTGCGATAACATCAATAATTGATATTTAAATAATAGTTTATGGGTATCTATTAATGATATATAGATAACTGTCTCAGAGTCCAATACTAAGGCAGCAGACCGTAAAATAAGACATTAATATCTGAGAGACATATGAACGGAGCTAGAAATAATAATGGTTCTAGGCTATGAAATAGATCACCATTGTTCTAAATTGATCTGCCAAGTTCATTTTCTCCAGTTCAGGAGGCACCAACAGGCCCATGTATAGATGTAACTAGACTTGAATAGACACAAAACAAATGTTTCTTCACCTCAGGCTAGGTCGGTTTCTTACTTCTCTTTCTTTCCACTGAATTCTCCCATTTAACATTTTGATTTTGAGGCTGGTTAAAAACAAAATAACACGCTTTTAACAGGGAGATTACTATGGTGACTGCACTTCACTGGCTGCAAAATGCTCTGGGACATTCTGAGGCTGTGAAAGTCACTACATAAATACAAATCCTTCCTTTTTTTAGCTGTTTTGGTAGAATGAGATTTTAAACTGAGAACCTGTCTGCCTGTTTTGAATGAACAAAAACTATCCATTGGCACGATTCAAAGGATAGTTCTCTCAATGTGCTGGCACATATTCATTTCTCAACTATTGCCAGTAAAAACAGAGTAACTGAGATACTCATTAGAATTCTACCTCCCTGCCCGCCACGGAATTGGAGCGGGCGAGGGGCGAACAATGGAAATATCCTTTGACCTCAGACGGGAATTTCCAGTCTCGCTCGAGTGAGGCTGTAAAATCCCGCCCACTATGGGAGTACAATGATTCATTAAGGGGAGGCAGTGACAGTGGACGGTCTTCACGGTGGAAGACACAAATAGTTTACCGAATATTAACGATAGAGGGTTGGTAGGAGGAGAGGTACTCAATACAATTAATGTTACCAGGGAGGCAGTGCTTGGTAGACTAACGGGACTGAAGGTGGACAAGTCCCTGGGCCCGGATGTAATACATCCCAGGGTACTGAAAGAAATGTCAGAGGTAATAGCGGATGCGTTAGTGGTTATTTATCAAAATTCGTTGGATTCTGGGGTAGTGCCGGCGGATTGGAAAACAGCTAATGTTACACCGCTGTTTAAAAAAGGAAATAGACAAAAGGCGGGTAACTACAGGCCGGTTAGCTTAACTTCTGTAGTTGGGAAAATGCTGGAATCCATCATTAAAGAAGAAATAGCAGGCCATCTGGATAAGAATGGTTTGATTAAGCAGACGCAGCATGGATTCATGAGGGGAAAGTTGTGCTTGACGAACTTGTTGGATTTTATGAAGATGTGACTAGTGCGGTTGACGGAGGGGAACCGGTGGATGCAGTGTTTTTGGATTTCCAAAAGGCGTTTGACAAGGTGCCTCACAAAAGGTTGCTGAAGAAGATTGGGTCACACGGAATTGGGGGTAGGGTGTTAGTGCGGATTGGGGATTGGCTATCTGACAGGAAGCAGAGAGTCGGAATAAATGGGTGCTTTTCTGGTTGGCGGATGGTAACTAGTGGCGTGCCGCAGGGATCGCTACTGGGGCCTCAACTATTTACCATTTATATAGACGATCTGGAGGAGGGGACTGAGTGTAGGGTAACAAAGTTTGCAGACGACACAAAGATAAGTGGAAAAGTGAATCGTGTGGAGGGCGTAGAAGGTCTGCAGAGAGATTTGGACAGGCTGAGTGAGTGGGCGAGGATCTGGCAGATGGAGTATAATGTTGATAAATGCGAGGTTATTCACTTTGGAGGAAATAATAACAAATTGGATTATTATCTAAATGGAAAAAAATTACAACATGCTGCTGTGCAGAGGGACCTGGGGGTCCTTGTGCATGAGATGCAAAAACCCAGTCTGCAGGTGCAACAGGTGATCAAGAAGGCAAATGGGATGTTGGCCTAAATCGCAAGGGGGATAGAATATAAAAGCAGAGATGTCTTGCTGCATCTGTACAGGGCATTGGTGAGGCCGCAGCTGGAATACTGTGTGCAGTATTGGTCCCCTTATTTGTGGAAGGATATATTGGCCTTGGAGGGAGTGCAGAGAAGGTTCACCAGGTTGATACCAGAGATGAGGGGTGTTCATTATGAGGAGAGACTGAGCAGATTGGGTTTGTACTCGTTGGAATTTAGAAGGCTGAGGGGGGATCTTATAGAGACCTATAAGATAATGAAGGGGCTGGATAGGGTAGAGGTGGAGAGATCCTTTCCACTTAGAAAGGAAGCTAGAACTAGAGGGCACAGCCTCAAAATAAAGGGGGGTCAGTTAAGGACAGAGTTGAGGAGGAACTTCTTCTCTCAGAGGGTGGTGAATCTCTGGAATTCTCTGCCCACTGAAGTGGTGGAGGCTACCTCGTTGAATATGTTTAAATCACGGATAGATGGATTCCTGATCGGTAAGGGAATTAGGGGTTATAGGGATCAGGCGGGTAAGTGGAACTGATCCACTTCAGATCAGCCATGATCTTATTGAATGGCGGGGCAGGCTCGAGGGGCTAGATGGCCTACTCCTGCTCCTATTTCTTATGTTCTTATGTAATGTCACTGAACTGGAAATCCAGAACCTCAGGAAAATGCTCAGGGGACAGATGTTCACATCCCACCACAGCAGCTTGAGAATTTAAATTCCATTATTGTATCTGCAATTAAAAGCTTGTTTTAGTATTGGTGAACTTGAAACTATCATCGACTGTCAAAGAAGCATTTAGGTTCACTAATGTCCTGTTCAGGAAGGAAATCTGCTGGCCTTCTCTAGTCTGGCCTAGATATGACTCTAGACTCTCTTATTTTGAAATGGCCCAGAAGCCACTCAGTTTATTAAACCATTACAGAACAGTCCAAAAGGAATGAAAGAACAGCCTTGCATCAACTGAGACATTGAAAATGACAACACCACACCCAGTTGACCTGCAAAGTCCTCCTTAATAACATCTGGGGGCTTGTGCCAAAATTGGGATACCTATCCCAGAGACAAGTCAAGCAACAGCCTAACATAGACAAACTCACCATATCTTATCTGACAATCTCCCAGATACCACCATTATCAACCCTGTGCATGCTCTGTCCCACTGGCTGGAGAGTGGTGTACCAGGGAGTTTCCCTGGAAGTTCTCAACATTGACTCTGGATCCTGTGACGTTTCATGGTATCAGGTCATAGATTGGCAAGGAAACCACCTATTACCTCCCACCTACTGCTCCCCATCAGTGGATGAATCATTATTCCTCCATGTTGAACACCACTTGGTATAAGTAAAGAGGGTGGCAAAGGCACATAATGTGTTCTGGATGGGGGCTTTCAATATTCATCACCAAGAGTGTCTTGGTAGCACCACCACTGTCTAAGCTGGTTGAATCCTAAATGCCACTGCTGTAAGATTGGGTCTTCGGCAGATGGTGAGGGAATCAAGAAGGGAGAAAAGCCTATCTGGCCTTGCCCACACCAAATTATCTGCTCTAAATGTGTCTGTCCATGACAGTATTGCTAGGAGTGATAGCCATCCAGTTTTTGTGGGGATGAAGTCCTGTTGTCACATTGAGGACAATCTCTATCATGTTCTATGGAACTACCACTGTGATCCATGGGATAGATTTTAAACAGATCAAATAATTCAAACTGAATATCCACGAAGCACTGTGGGCCATTAGCAGCAGAAAAATTGTATTCAACCACAATCTGTAATTCATGGCCCAGCAAATTCCCCCACTCTACCATTGCCATTAACCTGGAGGATCAACCCTGGTTCAGTGAAGAGTGCAGGAGGGTATGCCATAAGCAGCTACAGATATACCTAAAAATGAGGTGTCAACCTGGTGAAGCTACAATGCAAGACTACTTGTGAGCCAAACAGCAGAAGCAGCATGTGATAGACAGAGCTAAGCGATCCCACATCCAATGGATCCTATGTAAGCTCTGCAGTCCTGTCACAGATGCCAGTCTTCAGCCGATTTGACTCATTCCACATGAAATCAAGAAATGTCTGAAAGCACTGGATACCTCAAATGCAATGGGCTCTGACCTCATTCCGGTAATAGTACTGAAGACTCATGCTCCAGAAATAGCTATGCACCTAGCCAACCTGTTCCAGTACAGTAACAACATTGGCATCTCGCGAGACAATGTGGAAAGTTTCCTAGGTATGTCCTGGCCTCAAAAAACAGAACAAATCCAACCTGATCAATTCCCACCCCATCCACCTACTCTGAATTATCAGTAAACTAGTTGATGGAAGGTGTCATCGATAGTGCTATCAAGGGACTCTTACTCAGCAATAACCTATTTTCTTATGCTCAGTTTGGGTTCCTCCAGAGTCATTCAACTCCAGACTTCATTCTAGCCTTGATCCAAACACGGACAAAAGAACTGAACTCAAAGAGATGATGTGCTAGTGACTGCCCTTGACATGCAGGCAGCATTTACAAGAGTGTGTCAGAACCTTAGAAAAACTGGAGTCATTGGGAATCGGTGGAGAGTGGGTGGGGGGGGGGGGGGGGGGCGGTGGCATCTTATGCCATCCTGTGCTTGATCCGATCATTTTCAGCTGCTTAATCAATAATGCCTTATGTTCATTATATAATCATATAAACCCGAAAATGAATCTACCACCTTAAACATTCACTGATGCACAGTGAAAGAAGTGTGAACCATTTACTAAGTTTAAAAGTTTATTTATTAGTCACAAGTAAGGCTTCCATTAACATGATGCACTATAGACACTTACCTAGGTTCCTTTGAAAGCACGTTCCAAATGACCTCTACCACCTCAAAGGACAAGGCAGCAGATGCATGAGAGCACCACCACCTGCAAATTCCCCTCCAAGCCACACAGCACCCTGACTTGGAGATATATAATTGATTGTTCACTGTCCCTGGGCCAAAATCCTGGAAGCCCCTCCCTACACCACATGGACTAAAGCAGTTCAAGAAGATGGCTCACCACCACCTTCTCAATGCCAATTAGGGATGGGAAATGAATGCTGGCCTGGCCCATGACACCCACATTCTGTGAAAAAAAAATTGCTTTGTTGTTTGTTTACAAATACCATTTAGAATGTTATGAATTGGCTGTGAAGTGTTTTTTTGTTACCCTGATGATATAACCAAATAAATACAAGCCGTTCAAGTATTTTCTTTATCACTTAATGTAAGAGTCCATGAATGTTGACAGGAGATTGGATCAAGAAAGCATTATTGACAAATCCAATATCAACACAAAACCAATTTCTGACAGTGACTATTGAACAGAAATATGAAGTAGAAAAGCTGGTAGATATTTTTCTCCTGCTTAAGCGAAAGGCACTGAGACCAATTGTGACACAACTGCTGTAACCATTGCCTCTGCTCTGATTCTTTAACTCTGCACAGACTGAGAAGCAAAACTGTGGGTGGCACCTTTTTGGACATTGGGTGAGGAAAGGATTGGTTACAACGCAGTCCAATGTTGAATAGCTAGCTGACAATCACCGATTGGACTCACACTTGAGAAATGATCACGACTCGTGGAACCATGCAATTTAAATTGGTTAACTCCTGAAAACGGTGAGATGTTGTGGTACATAATTATCCACACCTCTCGAATAATTTGCATGATGTGGAGATGAATTTGCAGGCAGAACATTACATTGATGTTATCTCCTGTTTTACATGATGTCTGCATGTAATCAATGAACAGCCTGGATAGCACTATAACGAGTAACTGGTGCTTCTCGGAGGCAGCTTACACTGCTTAAAAGGAGCTGAATTGTGGCTACAATCAGCGGGGAATGTTTTGAAAGGTGAATCTGAGCTGTGACACTTTAAAAAATGGCTGAACATGAAAGGGAGTAAGCACCAAGGTTTTCATCTATTATATTGGAAATCTTAATGGAAGACAGGGAAAGAAGTGATGATCTGTATCCACAAGGCGTCCGGAGGCCTCCAGACTAATGCTCATGAGGCTGTGGGAGGAAGTTGTGGTGATGGTCAATGACATGATTATAGCTACAGTACTGTGATGCAGTGCAGGAAGAAGGTTAACAATCTCACACAAGGCTAGTGAATTCATTTTTCAAATGTCATATCCCACCAACTGTGCCAGTAGCCTCATCCACTGATTAATTCATAATCCGCAGAAACACCACCACCTGCAAGTTCCCCTCCAAGTCACTCACCATCCTGACTTGGAAATGTATCATCAGTCCTCACTGCCGCTGGGTCAAAATCCTGGAACTCTCTAACAGCAGTGTGGGTGTACCCACACCACATGGACTGCAGCAGTTCAGGAAGGCAGCTGATCAGCAGATTCTCAAGGGCAATTAGGGATGCGTGATAAATGCTGGCCTCGATCCCATGAACAAATATATTCAAAAAATTTCAGAACACACAATCACCTACGTACCATCTTTATCAATTAGCATTCACCCATAAAATTCACATGCTTTACCTCACCTATACAAACTTGGGACTGTTGTAAGCCTCACAATGACATGTCACAGCTCACGCACACTGATAGCTACGCAGCCATGATAACTGTATCCAAAGTAATTCTTGACCTGCCATAAGGTTGTAGTTGTAGCTTCCACTGTTAGCAGATTACAGTCAAAGCATCTTTTAAAGCAAAAACATCTTAGCTATTAGTGCTCACTCAAGTTGAAGTAAGAAATGTTCCCTAAAGATCCTCAGGGAATACAACCTCCTGATGTGAACATTACTGTCCCTCCTCCTCCAGCTTCTCCCTGCAGGTTCCCTTGCTTCCTATGGCCCAAGGTCATTACTCCAATCATGCTCAATTCCTGGAGGAAGGCCCAGCAACCTGTTTCAGCGCAAACCTTTAAGTGACCACACACACATTCTGACACACACACATTCTGACACACACACATTCTGACACACACATTCACACATATACACTCACACTCACATTCTCACACACACACCTTCACACACATATTCTCACACACTCATACACACACATTCACACACTCACACACACACATATTCACACACATATACTCACACACACATTCTCACACACGCTCACACACATACACTGACACACACATTCTCACACACATTCTCACACACACACATTCACACACACACAGTCTCACACACATTTTCACACACACTTTCTCACACACACATTGTCACACACACTTTCTCACACACACATTCTCACACACACTTTCTCACACACACTTTCTCACACACACATTCTCACACACACTTTCTCACACACACTTTCTCACACATACAGGGCTCTATTTTACCATTGCGTCGCACCCGTTTTCGGGCGCGAAAACATGGTAAAGTCGGGTGTGAGGCCATTAACACAATTCACACCCGCGTCCATGCAGATGGCCACTTTACCGAGACCCAGGAATGGCCGCGATCCGATTCGCGCCCGAAATGGGCGCAACATCGATTTAAATGTATTTGCATGCACTTAAATTGAATTAATGAACTGCCCGCCCAACTCTATCAGCATTTTCCCCTTTACCACCGCGTTCGCCGATCCGGAATCGCGCCGAAATGGACATGCTGAATAAAAATCTGAATCAGACGCTCCAGCTGCTGAAGAGGTGAGTTCAGAGCTTCCAACGGCTCTCTGACTCAGATCGGTGGTGGGAGGGAGGGAGGCGAGTCAAATCATTCTCGGGGGGTGGGGGGTGAGTGAGGCCAGATCATTGTCTGGTGGTGGGGGGGAGGGCCAATCGTTGTCTGGTGGGGGGGGGGGGGGGGGGGAGGAGGTGGGCTAGATCATTCTCTGCGGGGGGTGGGGAGTGAGGCCAGATCATTCCCTAGAGGAGGGGGGGAGGAATGAGGCCAGATCATTCTCGGGGGGGGGAGGGGGAGCGAGGCCAGATCATTCTTTGCGGGGAGGAGGGAGGCCAGATCATTCTCTGTGGGGGTGGGAGGAATGAGGCCAGATTGTTTTCTGGGGGGGCGGGGGGGCGGAGGAGGAGGGAGGTGGGTAAGATGTATCTCTGGTGGGGGGGGGTGGGCAGTCACTCACTGGTGGGGGAGGGCAGATGTATCTCTAGTGGGGGGGCAGAGGGGGTCCGCTGCCACTCTGCGGGCGATTGGTGGGGGGGGAAGGTGGCAGGGGATTACGATCGGTATGGGTAGCAGGGGGGTGGGTGGATAAGGGGGATAGTGATGTCTTTGGGGAACATCGCTCCCGCTTTTCGCTCCCGGGCCACTTTCTCCGCTTTCTGCGGCCTGGGGGCGATCTGACATGGGTGCACTTTTTCAAATTTTTTTCTAACTGCGCATACGCAGTTCAGAACTCCGATCGTTTCGGGCGTGCTAATTCCCACAGTGTGATTCAGACTCGCAATTTTTTTTTCAGGCTGAGTGCGTACGGGGGCGCCTGAGAACAGATTTCCAAGTCGGATCTGAATTGCACCCAGATTCAGCACTCAGAATGAAAATGGTAAAATCAAGCCCACACTCACACACACACACACACAACACACATTCTCTCTCTCGCACGCAGAGACATTCTCTCACACATTCTCACACGTGTTCTATCAAATACACACACAAACACACACTGGGGGGAATTTTTCCATCCTGCCTACGCTGGAAATCGTAGCGGGCAAGGGGCAGACCATACAATGATTCATTGATCTTGGGCAGGATTTTTCGGTTTTGGGGCAAGTGTGTTTTTGAATATATTTGTTCATGGGATGGAGGCCAGCATTTATTACGCATCCTATCCATTCTTTCTCTCTCTCTCCCTCACACACACACATACACACTGGCTGGGATTTTACCGGCCATAGTGTCAAGACTTTCAAATGAACAACAGCAACCACTGAGAGAAAACAGTGAAAGTGATGGAAAGAGAGACCAGCTGCTCAGGTCAACAGTTTGCCAATACCTCCACTAGGTTGACAACTGATTTCCTTACTGTGGGAATCTTGCAAGGCTAATTCTAGAATCCTTACAGTGCAGAAGGACGCCATTCAGCCCATCGACTCTGCACTGCCTCTACAACTGAGCATCTTACCCAGGCTACCCATCCCCCCCGCCCTATCCCCATAACCCCACGTATTTACCCCACTAATCCCCTCATCATACACATCTTGGAACATTAAGGGGCAACTTAGCTAATGGCCAATCCAACTAACCTGCACATCTTTGGACTGTGGGAAGAAACCCACACAGACAAGGAGAGAACGTGCAAACTCCACACAGTCACCCAAGGCCAGAACTGAAACTGGGTTTCTGGTAATATGAGGCAGTAGTCCTAATCACTGTGCCATTATGCCACCGCAAAGATAGGGTTCACAAGCCATCTGTGAACCCAACCTGCAACCACCACCAACTTATCACTTCCACTCACCCATCTGCAAGGATGAATCCTCCTCAACGAGAAGGTTTGCCAAAGATCATGATTTCATGACACATGTAAGTTGTGTTGATGGGAAATGCTTCTTGCTATTTAGCATTGTTTAGAGATGGGTGATGTTAGGACACACTGAGTGATGCCACAATCTGCTTGCTCTAGTTGCTGCCTTGAATGCACACACATCTTTACCAAAATAGTGTTATTCTCTTCAAAATGTGTGCTATATCTCAGACCTCAATTTTAGTTATTAGATTGCTGTATAGCACCTAAAATATAACCACTACACAGCCCAATATATCAGCACAAATCAGCAGCATCAGTAAACAAATCTAGATGCCAGAGAGAGTGAAAGACATTACACTTCATTAGGGAATTGATGTGGTGGATCAAAAAGCGATAAAAACAAACATTTCACCAAAAGAGCACAGGCTGTACCTGCAAATAGATAATATCAGCTGCAAAAGTGAAAAACCTCGTTGCTTTGTTTTTTCATTAAAATAAATTGATATGATCCAGTTAGGGCCATCAACATTTAATGATGTATCCAAATACCTTGTTTTAACCAATAGAATGAGGCCATAAGATTTCATATTTATTTAAAACAAAACAAACTTTATTATATATAAAATAATTAAACAAGACAAACATCATTGACGAAACAATATGGTGTATAAATACGTATATCATGCACACAAGTTTACTCCTTATTTCCCCCTCTTATAAAAAACATCAATCTTAAAATTATTGACTTCTGTCAGGACCACCCACTCCTGTGGAGAATTCTTCTTCGGCCCAGCTATTCTCAGAGGTAAAACTTTAATTTACCACCTTGACTATGAATGACTCAGTCCTTTGTTCTGGTTACTTTTCCAATTCTTGCAAATGCATCTGCTTGTTCCTTTCTTTGGCACAAGACTCTCTGGGGACCACTATAAATTTTGCCACTAGTTTCAAACTAGGCAATCTTGAGGATTTTGTACCCTCACAAAATTCAAATTGAGATAAAACCTCATCACCATTCCACCTGGTGAATGATGTAGTCAGTTGTTTTATTCTGCTTACAGTGCAGGTCTTGCTAACTATCATTTACTTTAGCTATCTTCTTTCATGGAGCTACAAACTGCACACACCAGTTCCAAGCTGAGACTAAATCTTTCCGCAAACATGCAGATAAATTAAAACCACAGAACATTCCTAAGCTCTACCCATCTTCATAAAGGTGTTGCTTGCTCTGCGATGTCCTCCAACTGACCATTATGTTGTTCATTCCTCAGTTACAACTTTTTATTTTGCCTGATGGAGTTTTTTTAAGTTCATTTGTGGGACATGGGCGTCGCTGGCTGGACCAGCATTTATTGCCCATCCCTAGTTGTCCTTGAACTGAATGGCTTGCTAGGCTATTTCAGAGGGCAGTTGAGAGTCAACCACATTGCAGTAGGTCTGGAGTCACATGTAGGCCAGACCAGGTAATGACGGCAGATTTCCTTCCCTAAAGGCCTGATGGAGTAAATGGATTTTTACAGTTTTCCAGCACTCACTAAATGCATTTAAACCAATTTAGCTCTAACTCCCCAAACAAAAACATTTCTCTTCAATTCTTGGCAAGGATCACAGACATCACGTATCCAGTTCTTTAGCTAAGTAATCCCATCTGCTTTCTTATCACTCTATCTCTTCCAATCTGACTTTATCAAACAAACATGGGTCAGATATTGAATAACAATTTCTTCAGGTACTCTGGCAATCTTTAAAACCCAACATCTTAATACCTTACCTCTATAACTTTAATCTTCCCAAACTAAAAAAAATACTTCTAAAATATTGACATGAACCAGGAACCCAAATAGCCACAACAGAATACACAAATTAAGAAATTGATTTTATTCAGATTTATATCAAATAATGGAACAAAGCAAAAAAAAATTATTCATAGAAAATTAAAGCCAAAAAATAAGTTATATTCATGAACTGGACTCACGTTTTAACACTGTATTCAGAAGGAAATGGGCATTTCGAGTTACAGTATTTGCAAAAATCAGAAGTCAAGTTTGGAAGAATTAATCTCCTAAAGTATCTACTATAGTGTGATCCTGACAGATGGTAGCTCCTCTGAACAGGTAGTTCTCCTCACAATCCTGTAATATAGCCTTCAGAATACCCAAGGATAGAGAAATTGAACCAAACTTCTCCTGTTTTTTGGGTGAAAATTGAGGCTGGAGTGATAAATTTCAGATCACAATTTCTCACACTCAATTTCCCCAGAAGGGTGCTGACTATCAAATTAGAAGCAATGTCTTCCAGGCCTGCCTGAAACAGGCATTGGATGTCATGCAAAAGAAAATTGGGGCCATAATACAAGTTGTGGGGTCCGGATTTAAATTAATCAGCAGCTGGATGGAGCCGGCATTTGTTCTGTGGCATCATTAGACTCACCATTGGTGCAGAAAGAGACTGCTGCAGATCACCCACAAAAAGTAGAGAAACAGTTTACAGACATACAAACATATGAACATATGAATTAGGAGCAGAAATAGGCCACTTGGTCGCTTGAACCTGCTAAGCCATTCAATAAGATCATGGATGATCTGATTTTAACTTCAACTCCACACTCCTGCATAGCCCCCATAATCTTTCACTTCCTTGTTTATCGCAAATCCACCTACCTCTGTCTTAAAAATATTCAAAGCTTCCACTGCTTTTGAGGAACAGAATACCAAAGGCTCACAACACTTAGTAAACCTCATCTGCTTATTTTTTATTCTTCCTGCCAAAATGAACAATTTCACATTTTCCCACATTATACTCCATTTGCCAGATCTTTGCTTACTCATATATATATATATATAAATATGTCCCTTTACAGTCTCCTTCACAGTTACTTATTTGTGTGATCAGCAAATTTAGCAACATGCCACCTTTGGTCCCTTCATTCAGGTCATTTATATAAATTGTAAAGAAGGCCCCAGTGCTGATCTCTGTGGCACACTATTCATTGCCCAACCTGAAAGTGACCCCTTTATGCCTACTCTCTGTCCCTTGTTAGTCATCCAATCATTTATCCATGCTAATATGTTACCATAAGCTTTTATTTTCTACAATAACCTTTGATATGGCACTTTATCAAATGCCTTCTGGAAACCTAAGGACAGTACATTCACTGTTTCCACTTTATCCACAGCACATGCTACTTCTTCAAAGAATTCCAGTAAGTTGGTTAAACATGATTTCTCTTTCACAAAACCATGTTGACCCTGCCTGATTAGCTCAAATTTTCCCAAGTGCTCTGCTATTACTTCTTTAATAGTAGCATTGAACATTTTTCCTATGCCAGACATTAAGCCAACTGGCCTGTAGTTTCCTGCTTTCTGTCTTCTTCCATTTTTGAATAAAGGAGTTACATTTGCTATTTTCCAATATAATGGAACTGTAATGACTCAGGAACATAGTTTATTGCGGAATGCAAAGTAAAACCACTACTGCTGTGTACACACACCAGTCTCTACATGGGACTTCCGTTCAGCAGGCCCCGTCCTGGGCCTGCCTTATAAAAGGCTTGGGTAACCAAATAAACAAAATCAAATTAACTTAGGGACAACTCAAAGGGGCAGTTCCCAAAAGGAGGGGAACCACCTGAAACAAAAGACAAAGTGGAAAGGAAACTTAAAACATCAAATTAAAATGTGATTAAAGGGGTCAATAAAACACCCCAGTCCCTGCGGTGCCCAGCGGGCATGGAAGGACCTATTACCAGGGGAACTCGTACTCAATGAGCCCCACAGGTATATCAATCAATGACTCCCCAATGACCTCATCATTTTATCTCCTGTGCTATTTTAAGCCTTCAGAATAGAATTGTCCTTAATCACTTACAGAATACTCACTAATAGGTAGCTTCTTCCACAACCAATTAAATTGCCTCCACAACCAATCAGCTCTGAAGGAGAGTCATATGGACTCAAAACATTAACTGTGTTTCTCTTTTCACAGATGCGGCCAGACCTGCTGAGTTTATCCAGCATTTTTAGTTTTTATTTCTATCAAATTACTTCTTTGCCGTTATGTCATTGTTTGTTTCTTTCACCCTTCTTTCGAAATCAAACTGGTTCTTAGCAGTTGACAAATGTGTTTTTCAGACTCCCCGAACAATGTAGGCCTAAAGCTTCAGTCCTGATTTATATTCTTCAGTTCTGGGTTGCTTTCAGAACCAGAGGATTACTACAGTGCAGGCCCATTATGTCTGAACTGGCACTCCAAATGCGTATTATGACTTAGTGCCTTTTTCCCGTACCCTGCACATTATTTCTGTTCAAATAGTCATCTAATGTCCTCTTGACCAACTTGATTAAATCTGTCTCAACCACACTTCCAAGCAGTGCATTCCAAATCTGAACTGTTCACTGTGTGAAAAGGTTTTCTCACATTTGCTTCTTTAAAAATCATTTTAGATCTGTGCCCTTTCATTTTCGATCCTTTAATGAGCGGGGACAGTTTCTCCCTATCTATTCTGTCCAGCTCCCTCATGACTTTGAACATCTCTAACAAATCTCCTCTTAGCCTTCTTCTCTCCAAGGAGAAAAGTCCCAACTTCTCCAATCCATCCTCATAAGATTCTCCTCCCTGGAACAAATTTGTAAACCTTTTTTGTACTCTCTCCAATGTGTTCAAATCCTACCTATTGGTAGGAGCCCAGAACTGTCGACAATGTTCCAGTTGAAATCTAATTACTGTTTTGCATCAGTTCAGGTCCTTCCTCTTGTGTGATATGCCCTTATTAATACAGTCAAGGAAACTGAATGCTATATTAACTGCTCTCTCCATCTGTTCTGCCACATTCAATTACTTATACACATATACACTCAGGTCTCCATGTCTTGCACATCCTTTAGAGTTGTATCCTTTATGTTATACTGTCCCCTCTGCCCAAAATGAATCACCTCACACTTCTCTGCATTAAACTTCATCTGCCATCTATCTGCCTGCTCTACCAACTTGTCTATATCCTATTAAATTTCTACTCTGTCCTCCTCACTGTTTATACATTACTTCCAAGTTTTGTATCATCTGCAAACTTTGAAATTGTCCCCAAGATCTAGATCATGAGTATATATTAGGAAAAGCTAGGCTCCCAATACCGACCCCTGGGGAATTCCACTACAACCTTCCTCCCCCTTGAAAAATATCTATTGACCATTACTTGCTGTTTCCTTTTGAGCCTCAGCCCCAATTTCTATCTTCCCACTCCGGGCTGCTTCCTCATAGGTCCACGCGCTGCCTCTCTGACACCCAGATAGGTGCTTACAAACCAATCTCTGTGAAAGCAGGAGCTGCAGGCAGGGTTTATTGCTTGAAATTCTTTATGCAGCTAAGTAAATGAAAACCAATTTCAATTGGATTTATATCAACATCTTTGGAAATGAATTTGCATCTCATCATCCATTTTGAGCCATAAATTGGCATTCGTGAAATATTCCCCTTATGACTATTTATCTCAAAACTATTTGGAATTCTGGTCTCTGACTATCTGATTAACAGGTTAAGCGGTTATGGAGCCATTCTGCTGTGCTGAGCCAAGCTGTGCTATTTGTTACAAACTCTCATGTCTTTGTGCATCTGGATGAAAATAATCTAGAAATCAGCCTGGCAGAATCTATCATAGAATTTCTTTTAATATACTTTTCACAAAATGAAGGCATCTGTACATTTCCAAAGACTTACATATGTGTACTTCTAATTTGGCTAAATTAAAGGCATTACTTAATTTGATTTCTCAATGTTACATCCATATACATATGATATTCTTATGCTAGTCGACTTTCATCTAAGTAATGGAGGTAATGTGGGGTTGGGGTGGGATGGCTGTACTGGAATCATGGTTAGTAATGAATTTTCATCCCCCTTCAAATGACTGGCTTCATGACCACATAAATACAGTTCTAAAAGCACAAGAAGCTACATGTTTTCCTAAAAATACCACCTGCTGCTTAGAAATCTTTATTCTGCTTATGCCACATAAATTTTCAATAACCAACAATTATTTTTATTTTTTCTGAATACTTCTGAACCCAGGTGATCCAATAAATCAGAGGTGGCCAAATTACAATCCATGGGTCAGTTGTAAGCCACAAGCCTTGGCCCTGTAAAGCTACAATAATAAACCCTATGTTTCATCCCCCTACAACACCCTCGTCTGCTCTATTTCCTGGTTTAAAGCTGCTTATCTTCTTGTTAGATGAATGTATGAAAGGAATGAGAATAGTTTGGATATCTCATCCATTAGAGGGTATCACTTCATTCACCACCATTCCCAATTATTGTGGTACCAACTGCTGTGGAACGCAAGACAGGAGTAAGAAACTTGACATAACAGTCGGTATCAGGGCAGACCGAGGGGGAGAAGTTTCACAATTTTAGTTTAATCTAGAGTCTTCCCTGGCTTTTTCTCTGTAGACTTTCAATAAATTATTATCCTTCTTTAAAATTTCCATTTTAATTGCTTTATTTATCCACATTGGGGTCTGTTTATTTCACTTATTTTTCTTTTGTATACACTTCTATATGCTTAATATAATTTGATTATTCCTCCATAGACTTCTCTATGTCCCAATTCATCCTGTATGTCAATGACATTTGTCCTTTTGAAATCATAAATTTCCACATCAGTCTGTATAGGTGCTGACTGCTTGATAACATTAAATGTAATCATATTACCACAAAAGAGGCAAAATAGCATCCCACATACATCCTGCATCATATAAAGTCCAATATTTGACTCTAGTATGCACTGAGTTAGATTATCTTACTCAGAATAGAAGCTGACATCGACAAATTGGCCTCTGTACTTCAAAGTAAGGGAGGGGAGAATTTAGCCAAGGGTTTTGCACTTAATTGCCATCCATTGACCAAGGCTGGACTCTGCAATTGTGTGTATAGTGAACAAAAGATGAATGATCAGTTTGGCTGTGATATTCTTCATGATTGTTAACATGTGAAGATTGAGTAGTTGGGTGCGGTACTGGAGGGCAGCTTCTCGCTGTGGAACCGTACTAGTATGATTCAGAATAAAACAAATAAACAAATTCCACAAGGAGTAGAATTACTTGCAAGTAATTCCTGAGTCATCGTAAGGACTGTGGCATTTCTATGAAATGATGAAGATTTGAAGAGACATGACTAAAATATTTTAATCTTTCCCAATTTTGGGTAGGGAAAATGCTGTTAATTTCCTTCGTTGAACTACCAGCAATTTGTACTAGAACTAATTAGAGGAAAGGCCATACTAGATTTAGTATGAGTAAGGAGCTAGATGTTAATCAGAATAATCTAATCGTAAGGGAATAAAAATGATCATAATGCATTTGAATTCAATGTCAGGTTTGAAAAGGAGAATCTTAACAAAAATACTAAAGATTTTAGATTTTTCTAAGGTTAACTTTAACTGGATGAGGCTAAGATTTAATGACAACAGACTGGTTAAACCAATATTGCGTAAAATTAAGATAAACAGTGTAGTTCCTGTTTCTTTCCTTTTTGCCAAGCTTTTGATCATCTGTCCTTATTTGGATCAGTGTCAAAATATGCTTTATATCTATCCCATGAAGTGTTTTTGGGCATTTTATTATATTTATAAATATAAGATGGTATAGAATCATAGAATCCCTACAGTGGTGAAGGAGGCCATGTGTCCAATCAAGCCTGCACTACCAATAATCCCACCCAGGCCCCATCCCCATAACCCCACATATTTACCCTGCTAATCCCCTGACACTAAGGGCCTATTTCGCATGGCCAAACCACCTAACCTGCACATCTTTGAACTGTAGTAGGAAACCCACGCAGACAGAGGGAGAATGTGCAAACTCCACACAGTCACCCAAGGCCAAAATCAAACCTGGGTCCCTGGAGCTGTGAGGCAGTAGTGTTAACCACTGCGCCACAGTTATTGTGAAGAAGTTATCTGAAATTATGTTAAGGACAAAATGACTAATCAGAGAAATTTGAACTAATTAGAGAGCAAGATAACATGGATTTATAAAGAGCAGGTCATGTTCTGATGAACATAATTGAAATTTTTGAGCAAGTGACTAAAACAGAAGACATGAATATTGTTGATATGGGCTACAAGAAAGCATTCAATGAGGTTCCAGGTAAGAAACTGTTTAAATTAAATTAAAGCTCATGGAATTGGAGACAAATTATTGACCTGGTTAGGAGAATAGTTGTGCAGAAGAAGACATAGAAATTATAATTGTTTTGTTCAAAAAGAAGTTTCACTTCCTTGACAGATCTTCAGTATGCCTCAGCAAAGGTCTTCAGGATCGTTGTGGTCTGCTGCGCCCTTCACAAACTGTCGCAAAAGAAGACAAGAGATAGAAACAGGAGTAGATTAACTAACCCATTGAACTTGATCCATTACTAAATAAGACCATGACTGATCTTGGGCTTCCCAACTCCACCCTCCCACCTACTCCCCATACTCCTTGATTCTATGAAAAAAACAAAATTCTGTATATCCCAGCCTCAAATTTATTCAATGTGGAGCACCCACACCTATCTGGACCAGAGAATGCCAAAGATTCACAATCCTTCAAATGAAGAAATTTCTTTTCATCTCACTCCTAAATAAGCCACTCTTTATCATGAGATGATGCCCCTGTATTCTAGATTCCCCCACCCGCAGGAACAACCTCTCAGTTTCTAGCCTGTCAAGCTTCTTCAGAATTTTGTGTTTCACTGTCATGGAATAGAGTTTTACAGCACAGAGCTGGGCCCTTTGGCCTATTCTGCCTGCGCTGACCATCAAATGCCAATCTATTCTAATCCCATTTTCCAGCACTTGTTCGTAGCCTTGTAATGAGTGTTTCATTGAGATCACCTCCCATTCTTCTAACTCCAGAGAATATAGGCCCAACTTACTCAGCCTCTCATTCCAGGGACCATCTAGTGAACCTTCATTGTACCGTCTCCAATGCAATTGTATCGTTCCTTAAATATGGAGTGCAAGCTTTTTTAAAAAAAACGTGGGTGTCACTGCCTGGGGTCAACATTTATTGCCCTTTCACTGAGTGGCATTTCAGAGTCAACCACAATGCTGTCTGGAGTTCATAAAGTTCATAAAGAAACTAGAATTACGGGGCATGGCCTCAAAATAAGAGGAAGCAGATTTTGGACTGAGTTGAGGAGGAACTTCTTCACACAAAAGGTTGTGAATCTATGGAATTCTCTACCCTATGAAGCAGTTTAGGCTACCTCATTGAATGTTTTTAAGGCAAGGATAGATAAATTTTTGAACAGTAAAGGAATTAAGGGTTATGATGAGCGGGCGGGTAAGTGGAGCTGAGTCCACGAAAAGATCAGCCATGATCTTATTGAATGGCGGAGCAGACGCGAGGGGCCAAATGGCCTACTCCTGATCCTAGTTCTTATGTTCTTATTAGTGAACCAAACAGGTTTTTATGTCAATGGCTTCATGATCTTTTAATTCCAGATTATGGGCGGCACAGTGGCATTGTGATTAGCAATGCTGCCTCACAGTGCCAGGGACTCGGGTTTGATTCCCAGCTTGGGTCACTGTCTGAGTGGAGTCTGCATATTCTCCCCATGTCTGCATGAGTTTCCACCGGGTGCTCTGGTTTCCTCCCACCTTTACCCTTCCGAAAGACGTGCTGGTTAGGTGCATTGGCCACGCTAAATTCACCCTCAGTGTATCCAAACAGGTGCCGGAGTATGACAACTAGGGGATTTTCACAGTAACTTCATTGCAGTGTTAATGTAAGCCTACTTGTAACTCTAACAAATAAACTTTATTCTTATTGAGTTCAAGTTTCACCATCAGCCATGGTGGGATTTGAGTCCAGGTCCCCAGAGCTTTACCCTGGATCTGGGGATTACAAGTTCAGTGACAATACCATTATGCTACTGCCTCCCCACACAGTGGGCCAGGTGTAGTCTCACCAAAGCCCTTTACAATTATATCAAGATTTCTTTAGTCCAGTACGCCAATCTCCCAGCAATAAAAATCAACTTGGGCTATTTGTCTCCCTAATTGCTTGCTGTACCGGAATATTAACTTCTTGCGTCCCTTGTACAAGAACACGCAAGTCCCTCTTAACATTGTTACCTAAATTGAATTTTAAATCCAAGTTCAGTGTCGAAGAAAGCATTGCACACATTGAGCCGCTGGGAAACTATACAATAATTACAAGTCAAAAGGTAACTTGTATTAGTGAGGGAAAAAGGGTGAAAGTCAAAAACATCCGGAGTGGGCTTACTTGGCTAAATAATTGGCAACATGACTCCTGTAGTTATTCCAATGAAAGATGTACGTTATTCCTGTGGTTTTCCAGAATTAAGGCAAGCTTTGGAATTAAAAGCTAGTTATATTGCATTTGTACCTGGGAACAGGCCATGTGAGTCACATTGCCATGGAGATGGGTATACCTTAGCGAGATTCTTTGTATTATGTTGATTTCTGCGAATTCAGTCGGCAAGACTGGATGGTGTCTGGAAAAGAAACTAACAGACTGTGTCAGCTTTGAGTCTCTTGTAGCTAGTAGCTCTTTGAAAGTGGAAATAAACACCTGATGAAGAGTAAATGCTAGATCTATCACACACGACACAGCCAGTGATTAGGAGCTAGCATTCAGTATAAAACAAAGTTGGAAAGGGAAAAAAATGACTGGAAGATTTGTTTCGCTGGAAGCTAAAGGACGAAACCTACAGTTAATCAATAATTAATAAAATCAATAGAAGGCAGTTAATCTATTGTTCCAGTTGGAGTTCCAGACGTAATCAGTTTGATTGTAGATCGAAACCAAAACACAAGGCTCTTGGAAGCCAATAGTGTTTTCTGATTTTTTAAGCAACTCTGCAGGAGTTGCTGCATTTCAGCTGTGGAATCCAGAGTCATGAGGTCAGTAAAGACATTGGACAGGGGTCATTTAGCCAAAAGCGAATGGAAGGACCCCATGTACTTTGGAAAATAGCTGGCAAACCAGAGTGAATCCTGGTGTGACGTTAGTCTTCCTTTAAGAGATTTTTTCATAGAATCATAGAAATCATAGAAACCCTACAGTGCAGAAGGAGGCCATTCGGCCCATCGAGTCTGCACCGACCACAATCCCAACCAGGCCCTACCCCCACATATTTTACCCGCTAATCCCTCTAACCTATGTATCCCAGGACTCTAAGGGGCAATTTTTTTTTTTAACCTGGCCAATCAACCTAACCCGCACATCTTTGGACTGTGGGAGGAAACCGGAGCACCCGGAGGAAACCCACGCAGACACGAGGAGAATGTGCAAACTCCACACAGACAGTGACCCGAGCCGGGAATCGAACCCGGGACCCTGGAGCTGTGAAGCAGCAGTGCTAACCACTGGGCTACCGTGCCGCCCCATTTTTAATATCGTGCTCTCTGCAGCTCACAGCCTTAGCTGATGTCATTGTTGCCGAGCTGTCTCCAAGGAGTCCTTTCATTGCTTCTTAAATGGCTTAAATGGGGATTGTTTATTTTTGCTTTGGGGATTAGTACCCTGCATTGTCAGGAGGAAGAATGTTTGCAGGTCAGATGACAGGAGCTCTTTCATTTTCAGTTCTGCAGGTTGGGGTATTAGAGGGGAAATCAAGCTCTCTCTCTCTCTCTCTCTCTCCCTGGTTTTGGGAAATTCTGCTGGTGAGCTGAAAGCCTTCCTGGAGTAGAAAATCTGCTGTTGGTGGCTTGACCAGAGTCTCTCCGTGTTCTGGGCAGCTGTTCTGACTTCAAACTGTTCTGAGTGTATCAAGAGAACTGCAGCATTCATCCAAAGGAGTCAGTTCCATATCACATGAGCATTAGTCTTTGCTGTGTTAAACCTATGGAAGGGTTTTTGTTTATGGGATTGAGTTGATTGGAGCATCTTAGATATATTTGTTAAGGGTTATACATTATTGTGGTTGTTTTTTTTTGCTTGTAATTGATAATAGTTATTGCTAATATTCTTACTATACATGTTAACAATATTCTTAAATAAACTTTGTTTGATAAAAGCTCCCTAGTGGGTCATTTGAACCATACCTGAGATGAAATATATCATGCTTCTCCTAGCGAAATTCAAGGTGCAAAACATATGATCCAAGCGGGCTCCATAAAACACTCTGGAATTTCTGACCTGAATCATAACACTGGGCAGCGGTGATATACCTTGTGATAAAAGCAAAATATTGTGGATGCTGCAGACCTGAAATAAAAATAGAAAGAGATAGACAAACTCAGCAGGCAAGCAGAATCTATGGAGCGAGAAACAGAGGTGGAAATGTTACCTGAAAATGGCAGAGTGTTGGGTCTGGTGCAAGAAACGTGTTTTGTACCGACGGTGCTGGTGTGTTTCTGGGCCGAATCTTATTGCTCTTTGATCCTGTGCTGCCATTCCCACAGATGGGGAGTGCAGGCTCAGAATTGCCCCACAGTTAATGTTTCGAGTCCAATATGACTCTTCTCTGGTACTATACCTTTCCAGGTGGTCTCAGGAAAAGTAAATGAATCATGAGGGAACTCTTGCTTGGGGGCAGTAAAAAATATAACTATGTTTTTGGCATTATTCTTTATAAGCTACAGTATTAAGTTAATGGTGCTGATCTGTTTAATTTTTTAAATATGTAATAATGTTTGTGTTTTTAAAAAAACGTGGAATTCATTGTGTCTATTTCTGTCAGTTACTTATGGGGTGTTTGGATTTCTTTGAACATTAACAGTCTCTAACAGGATCATGGCAACATCAACGCATATAAGTTTCATGCCTTTTAACCAATAGTTGCTTTTCTATTCTTAATACCCAAGTGCATTACCTCACACTTCTCCATGTTATATTCCATCTGCCATCAAAGAACAAAGAACTTTCTCTGCATGGAGGTCAGTGACCAGTGGAGTGCCCCAGGGATCTGTTCTGGGACCCTTGCTGTTTGTCATTTTCATAAATGACCTGGATGAGGAAGTGGAGGGATGGGTTGGTAAGTTTGCTGACGACACCAAGGTAGGTGGTGTTGTGGATAGTTTGGAGGGATGTCAGAAGTTGCAGCGAGACATAGATAGAATGCAAGACTGGGCGGAGAAGTGGCAGATGGACTTCAACCCGGATAAGTGTGTGGTGATCCATTTTGGCAGATCCAATGGGATGAAGCAGCAGTATAATATGAAGGGTACCATTCTTAGCAGTGTAGAGGATCAGAAGGACCTTGGGGTCCGGGTCCATAGGACTCTTAAATCGGCCTCGCAGGTGGAGGATGCGGTCAAGAAGGCGTACGGCGTACTGGCCTTCATTAATCGAGGGATTGAGTTTAGGAGTCGGGAGATAATGCTGCAGCTTTATAGGACCCTGGTTAGACCCCACTTGGAGTACTGCGCGCAGTTCTGGTCACCTCATTACAGGAAAGATGTTGAAGCCATTGAAAGGGTGCAGAGGAGATTTACAAGGATGTTGCCTGGATTGGGGGGCATGCCTTATGAGGATAGGTTGAGGGAGCTTGGTCTCTTCTCCCTGGAGAGACGAAGGATGAGAGATGACCTGATAGAGGTTTACAAGATGTTGAGAGGTCTGGATAGGGTAGACTCTCAGAGGCTATTTCCAAGGGCTGAAATGGTTGCTACGAGAGGACACAGGTTTAAGGTGCTGGGGGGTAGGTACAGAGGAGATGTCAGGGGTAAGTTTTTCACTCAGAGGGTGGTGGGTGAGTGGAATCGGCTGACGTCGGTGGTGGTGGAGGCAAACTCGTTGGGGTCTTTTAAGAGACTTCTGGATGAGTACATGGGATTTAATGGGATTGAGGGCTATAGATAGGCCTAGAGGTGGGGATGTGATCGGCGCAACTTGTGGGCCGAAGGGCCTGTTTGTGCTGTGGCTTTCTATGTTCTATGTTCTAACAAAGAACAAAGAACAATACAGCACAGGAACAGGCCCTTCAGCCCTCCAAGCCCGCGCCACTCCCCGGTCCAGGATTGAATCCTGAATCCAGGATCCCCGCCCAATTGTCCAACCTATCTACATACCAATATCCTATCCACCGAGCTGTCCCCCACAGCTACGATGCTTTGTTCATTACAACCTATTAACTCACCCCCACCCCCCCATTCCAGACCATGTGATCTCCAGGGAGAGGCGAAAACCCAGAGTGAAAAACCCCAGGGCCAATATGGGGAAAAAAAAATCTGGGAAATTCCTCTCCGACCCCCTGAGGCGATCGAAACGAGTCCAGGAGATCACAATGGCCCTGATCGGAAAATGCTTCCCAACCCTAGTCATTTCCACTTCCACGAGAAACAAGGAACAATTAGCCCGCGCCGCTCCCTGGTCCAAACTAGACCACTCTTTTGTATCCCTCCATTCCCACTCCGTTCATATAGCTGTCTAGATAAGTCTTAAACGTTCCCAGTGTGTCCGCCTCCACCACCTTGCCCTGCAACACATTCCAGGCCCCCACGACCCTCTGTGTGAAATATGTCCTTCTGATATCTGTGTTAAACCTCCCCCCCTTCACCTTGAACCTATGACCCCTCGTGAACGTCACCACTGACCCGGGGAAAAGCTTCCCACCGTTCACCCTATCTATGCCTTTCATAATTTTATACACCTCTATTAAGTCTCCCCTCATCCTCCGGCTTTCCAAGGAGAACAACCCCAGTTTCCCCAATCTCTCCTCATAACCAAGCCCCTCCATACCAGGCAACATCCTGGTAAACCTCCTCTGTACTCTCTCCAAAGCCTCCACGTCCTTCTGGTAGTGTGGCGACCAGAACTGGACGCAGTATTCCAAATGCGGCCGAACCAACGTTCTATACATCTGCAACATCAGACCCCAACTTTTATACTCTATGCCCCGTCCTATAAAGGCAAGCATGCCATATGCCTTCTTCACCACCTTCTCCACCTGTGACGTCACCTTCAAAGATCTGTGGACTTGCACACCCAGGTCCCTCTGCGTCTCTACACCCTTTATGGTTCTTCCATTTATCATGTAGCTCCTCCTTACATTATTCCCACCAAAATGCATCACTTCGCATTTATTAGGATTGAACTCCATCTGCCATTTCCTTGCCCAAATTTCCAGCCTATCTATATCCTTCTGTAGCCTCTGACAATGTTCCTCACTATCTGCAAGTCCTGCCAGTTTTGTGTCGTCCGCAAACTTACTGATCACCCCAGTTACTCCTTCTTCCAGATCATTTATATAAATCACATACAGCAGAGGTCCCAATACAGAGCCCTGCGGTACACCACTAGTCACAGGCCTCCAGCCGGAAAAAGACCCTTCCACTACCACCCTCTGTCTTCTATGACCAAGCCAGTTCTCCACCCATCTAGCCACCTCCCCCTTTATCCCATGGGATCCAACCTTTTTCACTAGCCTACCATGAGGGACTTTGTCAAACGCTTTACTAAAGTCCATATAGACAACATCCACGGCCCTTCCTTCGTCAACCATTTTGGTCACTATCATGTTTCTCAATCATGTTAACCTGTCTATATCTCTTTGCAGCCTTTCTATCCTCCTCACAGCTTACATTTCCACCTAGCTTTGTCTCCTCAGCACACTTAGATGTATTACTTCCTGTCTCTTTGTCTAAGTCATTAAGATAGATTGTAGATCATTGAGGCACCAGCACTGATTTTTGCCTCACTCCACTGGTTACAGCCTGCCAACTTGAAAATGCCCCATTTATACCTACTCTTTGCTTCCTATCCATTAACCAATCCTCTATCCATTCTCATGTGTTACCTCCAACTCCATCAGTGCAGATCCTGCCCATTAATCTTTTGTGTAGCACATTAGCTAATGCCTTTTGGAAATCCAGATATTCTACATCTCCTGGTTTTCCTTTATCTACCCTACTAGTTACATTCTCTAAAGCTCAAATAAATTTGTCAAACATAATTTTCCTTCCATAAAACTATGTTCACAATGATTTTCTAATAGATCTTAGTATTTTCCAATGGTGGATGCCAGACTAACAAGCCTGTAGCTCCCTGTTTTCCCATTCCCTCCTTTCTTGAATAGTGGTACATTTCGCACAAAGTGTAGCAAAGTATAGGCTTTTTCCCCATCAAAAGCAGTGGTGACTTGTTCAATTAATAATTTTATATGAGATTGATATAATTTTGCTAGCCAAGGGTATTTCAGGATATGCAGCCAAGGCAGGTAGATGAAATTAGTTCAAATTAGACCAACTATGGTCTGACTGAATGACAGAACAGTCTCAAGGGACTGAATGGCCTTCTTCTATTCCTATGCTTCATTGGATGCTGTCGAGTTTTGCTACAATCTCCACACTGTGGAACTATTTGCTTGGTGAAGTTAATTGTGAAGGTTACTGACTTAGAAGATGATTTTTACTGAGGTTGCATCACATGGGAGTACCAAGGTTAAATAAGGTCTTTGAACAAGACAGCTAATTTCATAAACCTTCATACTGATAGATCTGTAGTACCGGAATTAATGTTGGGCAAGACTCAGTTCTTATGTCATGTTTCAATAAATAGGATACATCCAAAAGAACCATCAACACTGCCATGTTTATAGCATATAAATGGCGTTATTCCAAAACCATATATAGCACATGATATCATGCCAATCTGACATCTGCCTTGCACATGAGGTTTTACAGATTAGTTCTTTATCTTCAAAGCAACAGAGGCCAGGAGGATACATTTGAAACTGTGGCTAAGAATAAGTGCGAAACTAAGTAAATAGCTGTTTCATATTTCCATAACAGCAGTAGTTGAGGACATTTTGCAGACTCTTATTGTTACTTCTTATTGTTGCTGAAATTGTAAACTTTTTTGGAACAATCTTGATTTAAAAAGTAGGATAAATTTTCATCTTCACCGCTCGTGGGTAAGTTACAGTAATCACTGATTTCAATGGAATGAAAATTGTTGGGTTCTATACTGAATGGACGATCTATTTTGCCAAATCAAAACCCATTGCAGTGAAGATTAAAAGTTATCCCAGTGACTGGATTTTTGCTGTTACATCTTGGTGTAATGCTGAAAGTACTTATTGTACTATAGCCGGAATTCTCCGATCTCACACGCCCCACTGCCACTGCCAGCGAGAATAGAAAATTTGGCAACAAAAGTTGTGAATTGACCACAGAGGTGTGGGACTGGTCTTATATTCTGGCTAGTTTGTGAATGTTATTAGGTTTCCTTCCCAAAGTATATTGCTAAACCAGGTGGATTTATATGAGAACCTGATAGCTTCATGGTTACTTTATTGATATCAGCATTTATTTTCAGTATTCTAAAATAAACTCACACTCTCTATATCCAGGTCTTTTGATTAACAGCACAGGACCACAATCACCATTCTACTGTATCCTGTACCTACTGATGTTTTGACTTGCGGCTCTTTTACAATTGTGGAGTACCATGTGGATTGCAGTTACTAGGTTCTCTTGCTGACAGTGGCACTCCTAAACACAAATTACTCACCCTCCAGAGAACTGAGACACATTTTCCATTGTCTCACCAGGGTAGAATTAAGAAAAAAGGTACCCTTCTTGAATGTTGCAGAAGTTATAAAAAGAGTTATTACCTTATTGCAGAATGACAATAAACCATCATAGAGGGGAAAGCTTATAATGGTTCCCCTATACAAAGTACTTTTGGATGCATGGATATTGGATGAGTCAGGCATTGAAGGAATAAGGTCACATCAGCTGAGATAGATGGGACATGTCATCAGAATGCCTGACTGAATTCTGTCAAAGACAGTCTCAAACCCTCCATGAATATCTGCTCTATTAACATCAATGCATGCCAAACATGACCAAAGTGGGAATCCATCATCACAAATTGTGTCAAGATCTTCTGAATATGAGGAGCCACTGAGAGAGAGCAATGAGAGAGACAGAAATAAAGTTAACAATCCAGCAACACCTCAACCAGCCGACAACCTCGGTTCTCACTGTGGGAGAGCCTGTAAGGTTAAGATAGGACTCATCTACAAACCCACAGCCAAAATTGACATCACATTTTCCCCCCAGCTATCCATAGGGAAGAATTAACTTCAACATAAGGAGTCATTGATAGATTGAAAGAGTATGAGTTCAGGATAAACTACAGTCCCATGATTAAGTAGCCTGGTTACACCATTGTCCAAGCTCGTAAAGAAGAATGATTCCTTTGACAAGTTACCAGAGGATGATGGATAGTGCTGAAGTGGAGGCTATTACCTTTAGGATTGGAGAGGAAGAGCAAAATTTGGAAGACTAAATATTTTATGTAGAAAATCAAGAAACTAGTGTACCTTTCTCAGTGGTAAATGCATTGAGCAGTGCAAGACTGAGCCATTCAGACGAGGAAGCTAGCACAGCAACAGCAGATTTGCTACAATTAGCCTCATTGCTTGTGAGGCAATGAACCTTCTGCAAGAGCAGAATATAGGAAAAGTTATGCTGTTCCCAATTGTAAGAGACCTGAAGGGGGGGATTTCATCGTTGAAGTCGAGGTGACCTTTGGTGCATACAGGGATTCAAATCCATTGAAATTAACACCAGGTCAGGATCCAATATCTTCTCATCCTCTTGCAGCTTTTGCCTGGCAGGTTCTGGGGTCAATGGGGAGCCTCCTTGGGTAGGGTGGGAAAACAATTGCTCCAGTTAAAAAGAGAGTTAGTAGTTTCTTTAACTTTAAATTTGTTCTTTCCCATCAAGAACACGGATTCCACGCTGTGTCTGCACTTTGTCACATTAAAGAAGGTTTGTGCACTGCAAGAACTCATTACTGAGTGAAATTGACCTGACAGTAACAGTTTAAAAGCTGATATCAGTAAGTCTGTGGACAGTTCACATGAAAGGCTACCACAGACAGGAAGTTTATTGCAGCCTAAATTCATTGCTCTTGTTGAAGTCAGCTGTTTTCAAGTGACTTAGATTCCACTGAAGTCAGTCGCAACAACTACCTTGCAATATGAAATGGGGGCTATGTATCCTGCAGTTGCTTGGATTTTGATTTGATTTGATTTATTATTATCACATGTATTGTGATAATGTATTGGGATGAAGTGAAAAGTGTTGCTTCTTGCATGGTATACAGACAAAGCATACCGTTCATAGAGTACAT
The DNA here is from genome assembly GCF_964213995.1 of Mustelus asterias. Taxonomy (NCBI): domain Eukaryota; kingdom Metazoa; phylum Chordata; class Chondrichthyes; order Carcharhiniformes; family Triakidae; genus Mustelus; species Mustelus asterias. Next base: position 81,608,301 of record NC_135806.1, on the reverse strand, counting down.
AGGGGAGAAGGAAAGGAGAAGGAGAATATAATGCTGCAGTTACAGATAGGGTGTCTCTGAGGAGGAGATGAAGCTTGCTCCAGCCCAGCAGCCACAGTGACAGGGCAGACACTCTTGCAGCAGTGGCTGCTTCTCCATATGCACATGCAACTTTATGAAACAGAGGAGATAGAGACAAGGCTACGCCTTGAAGGAAGCAATACTCCCAGTACAGGCCTTTAGACCAACGGTTACAATCCCTAACTTTTGCAAACTACAGTCCCTCTAAGGTCTTTCGCTCTTGCAGCAGGTGGACGCAGTCATTTGTAGCTTTTTGGAAGCAGGCTTCCGTCCAAGAGGTGGCCACCTATTGCCAATGGCTCTCAAGGTGACCATGCCCTCTATTTCTTTGCTCAGTTCTTTCCAGAAATGAGTTAGCATCACCTCTATAATCTTGCAATTTGCAGTCGACAACTACATAACCTAGGTCACCAGTGCCTGGCACACAAATTTCTCCTACTATAGTCACTTTGGCACAGATAAGGTTCAACTGCCTTGATCTAGAGGTGTTTTTCAGTATGCTTCAACAAGCATCTCCATATGGAGGTCTTCTGTCCCCTTTACAGTATTTCTCTGCAGAGAGGACTTGAGTTGGCACAACAGGAAGGTGGAGATTGATCTGCATCCTTGAGGGAGGAGAGAATTGAGAAGGAGGAGAAATACCATGATGAGCTATTGATGCCTGCAGGCACAAACCCGCCTGCCAGAGAAGCCTACATTTTTCTCGTCAAACACATTTCACTTGAAATCTGTGCAGGCAACATTGCAACCATTCCATCAAGAATCCAGTGCCACTCTGCCTGCATGACCCCTTATGCTGTACACTACAACACAACCATCAAACCTTCTCCTGACATTCACCCAGCCAACCATCACATTCCCAGTCTTTTTTTAAATTCATTCATGGAACATGGGCATCGCTGGCTAGCTAGCATTTATTGTCCATCCCTGGTTGCCCGAGGGCTGTTGAGAGTCAACCACATTGATGTGGCTCTGGAATCACATATAGGCCAGACCAGGTAAGGACGGCAGATTTCCTTCCTTGAAGGACATTAGTGAACCAGATGGGTTTTTCCGACAATCAACAATGGTTTCATGGTCATCAGTAGATTGTTAATTCTAGATATTTTTTATTGAATTCAATTTCCACCAGCTGCCATGGCGGGATGCGAATCCGGGTCCCCAGAACACTAGTTGAGTTTCTCCTCATCAAGGATGCTCACTATTCACTGGAATGAAACTGACCAACACCACCGAGGAATCCAACAAATTAAAGGCTATGACTCTGAATATTTTGTTTTAAGTTTACTTCTGCGTTCTCTTTTGTTTCGGGCATATCTCTTCTTTTTGGGGACTGCTCCTTTTGATTTGTCCTTCAGTTAATTTCATTTGGTTTAATTGCTTTTGCCAAAAAGATTAACAGAATGTTTATTTGTCCCTCAGTGATTTTATTTAGTTTAATTGTTATACCAAAAAGATTGACAGTGAGTATTTTACATTCATTCATTATTTAATTCAAATACAGAACACTAATGGAACAGTAACAATGGCCGGGATTTTCCAGATCTGTCGTGACAGGTTTCCCAGTGATGGATGCAGTGAGCCATTGAAATCCCTGTTGTCAACAGCTGGAAAATTCCACCCAATGTGATAAGCACCCAAGAAATTCCTTTTACGCAACTAAGATGATTTATTTCATTAACTGAATTTAAATTCTCTGGCTGTAATGATGGGATTTGAGTGCTGTCGCTTCATTAGTCAATAACATATCCACTATGCTACCATGAGTGGTGAATTTGCTACAGAAGCTCTGTTGCTAATCTTGCGTTAAAAATCAATGAGTTTACCAGTGAAATTTGGAGTTTGTTGCACAAAAGATTTTCCCACATTGTGAAACAGCTCTGCTTCTTTCTATTGGTCACATGAGTTTTGCTTGCCTTGTACAGTACATTATCTACATGCGTGTCTGCCAACTGAGCTCATCTGATTGATTTTGACAAGATATGATCGGAAACACTCTGTAATTACAAGACAGTGGCTGGACTGTTTTGCTCAGGGCAGCTTCAAATTATTGCATCACCACGTTGATCGATCTTTGTTTAATGGAATTAATGCAAACGGATCCCAGCATTCATTTCTAATTTCATGCTGCAAATGATTTGGGCAAGTGAAAACAGTAGACCTGTATGTGGGCACAATCCATACCAATTTCTATTCCAGAAACGTTGGCTAACTCCTGTCCAAATTGAAATAGATCATAGATCATAGAACCCTACAGTGCAGAAAGAGGCCATTCGGCCCATCGAGTCTGCACCGACCACAATCCCACCCAGGTCCTACCCCCATATCCCTACATATTTTATCCACTAATCCCTCTAATCTACGCATCTCAGGAAACTAAGGGGCAATTTTATCATGGCCAATCAACCTAACCCGCACATCTTTGGACTGTGGGAGGAAACCGGAGCACCCGGAGGAAACCCACGCAGACACGAGGAGAATGTGCAAACTCCACACAGACAGTGACCCGAGCTGGGAATCGAGCCCAGGTCCCTGGAGCTATGAAGCAGCAGTGCTAACCACTGTGCTACCGTGCCGCCCCACTAAAAATAAAATCTAGATTTTATTTTTAAAGAAAGGCCAGCCTTAATAAAAGGGCTTTCTGCGACTCCATGGTCTTGCTTAACACTCTGGAAAATCTTTTCCCACGCACTTCATGAGTATTAAATGTTATGTTCAGGCACATAATTAAACTAGCCCACACTCAAAAAACATCTCAGTATTATCACGGGCATGGTTGGCAAAAGCATTTGTGAAAAGAGTAATTCTTATTACTAAAACAGGCTGAGATATTAACCTGAATAATATTTGTTTACAAATATAAAAGGATATTAAATCAAATCAGGAAGAGTCTTAAAGAATGAGAAGAATCACAAGCATAGGCTACATAATATTCCCATTTTTGCAGAAAAGATGGTATTGTCCATTTAAATCACATTCACTTAAAACTAAATTCTGTTACCAGTAGAAAACAACCTTCAACATAACTGTGTTTGCTAAGCAACTGACTGTACTCCAAACATAGTGTATTATGAGAATGCTTTGAGATATTTGCAGATACGATACTACAATTCCTCATTACAGGAAGGATGTGGAAAAGATTGAAAGGGTGCAGAGGAGATTTACAAGGATGTTGCCTGGATTTGAGTGGCATGCCTTATGAGGATAGGCTGAGGGAGCTCGGTCTTTTCTCCTTGGAGAGACGTAGGATGATAGGAGACCTAATAGAGGTACATAAGATGTTGAGAGGCATAGATCGGGTGGACTCTCAGAGGCTTTTTCCCAGGGTGGAAATGGCTGCTACGAGAGGACATAGCTTTAAGGTGCTGGGGGGTAGGTACAGGGGAAATGTTAGGGGGAAGTTTTTCACACAGAGGGTGGTGGGCGAGTGGAATCAGCTGCCATCAGTGGTGGTGGAGGCAAACTCAATAGGGTCTTTTAAGAGACTCCTGGATGAGTACATGGGACTTAATAGGATGGAGGATTATAGGTTGGCCTAGAAGGTAGGGATATGTTCGGCACAACTTGGGGGCCGAAGGGCCTGTTTTGTGCTGTAGTTTTTCTATGTTTCTTCTATGTTTCTACAAGAGTTCTGGTCAACAATGATATTGTATGATTGTTTAACACAATTCTACCATCCACTATTTTGTGGTAAAATTGGGTGGATTAGTGCCTCCATTAAAAGAACAAAAATGAGATTTGATGTTAAGACACACAACATTCATGCCATAACGTTGCCAACAGTTCATTCCATTAAATGCATGTCTTTAATTTTGATTGTCGTACACTCATAACACTGAAATTTCATTTCCAACAACTACAAAACTTTAATATCAATCTGCTTTGATAGTATTTAAGCATAAATCTCTCTTCTAATCTTCTGTGTCAAGTAGGGAATTCCAGTATTTTGGCTTAGTCATGAGGAACAGAATAGCTTCTGCTCATCACAATGCCACATATATAATGCCGAATATAATCTAGAAACAATTACAACTGCTGCCTAGTTCATTGATCAATGTGTGCCAAAAGGTCTGTAACCTTAGAACATAGTTACAGATTGAACGCTTATGCCAGTGCCATTATGCCATTTTACAGTGACCCCACACAAGAAGGCATTTTAAAAAGTGTAACTGCTATGAGCCTCACTCCCTGAACACAGAAAGCTTCCTGGGCTCAGGGGGAGTTTCCGCATTTCCATTCCAATGCCAGGCATCGGCATCACGAGGAGGATGTCTGAGCACTCATTCACATAAAGAGATCACAAAGAGTGGATTACCCAGAGTATTTCACACTTAATTTGAGATTGCAGACAGGGAAAGGGGGTGGTAGTTTTTAACCCAACAGATAGCTGAGAAGGTAGCAAAGTGATGCACCTGTTAACCGTCCCAGAGCACCTTGCAGCACCTGGTGAAGTGCAGTTACAGCGAAGGCCCAAGGCCTGAGAGACAAAATCCTCAGTACAGTCTCATTGCATGTGTGCCAGTGAGGGGTGAGGTGGGTTCACAGCATCCTAACATGTATGTTGTGTTGCATTTGGGCAGATATTTGGCACCTTGTCCCCAAATCACTCTACTGGTTAGGAAACAGCAAATAACATTGCAAGACTCAAAGAGGGAGAGGAAATATAATTCATAACAGATAGAGTGAGCTTGCCGCAGATTAAAAAATACTGAATTCTGAAATCAGGTGAATATTTTGAGCTTTGCAACTCTTTTCAAAACATCCTTTTTTATGGTTGTCACTGTAGTTCATCTCTATCTAAAATCTATCAATGCATTTATTTGTGTGACTCAGAGAAAGAAACAAGCTGAAACTTGTTATCATACTCTGAGCTTTTCAATATAATGCAAAATTGACATGCTTGGGAAATCCTATTTGCTTAAGTGCACATTCGCATCATCAAAAGCATGTCTGAGGCAAACCATCGATCACATTTCCTCCTCAGGCTAATAATGTTTTCATTGTTTCTTCAAATCTCATTTTCTTTTTGGGAAGTGGTGGCAGAGTTACGTCATGCTGCACTTGACATCTCTTATGGTCCTCTCAACTTTAGTTATGGCTCTTTGCTTAGAGTCAGCACAGAATGGAGGCCATTGATGCGCGATATAACACACGAGAGGCTGGATGTACTCGGGAAATAAAGGCTTTTATTGCCAACAATAACAGAGCTACCATATACAGTATACGATCCCAGACTAAAGGGTCACCAGGCAGAGCAGTGACCTTTATACCTCTCCCAGGAGGCGGAGCCAACTGGGGTGTACCATAGGACTATATTAACAGGTAGAACAGCCCAACCCTAACCCCAACAGTAACATATCTACAGACTCATAGTACTGGCCAGACCAACGATGGTTCACCACATTCACCCCTCCTTTGAAAACAAAGGCCGGCGGGGTACAAAACACAGAACAATTGTTCATCTGTCTATAAGTTCAAACGGTCTGGGGGACCGCACCGTCGCTGTGACCTCCTCAACACTGGCGATGACACCGGTTCAGGCAATCGCGGTGACGTTCTCTCCAAGGCGGTGTCCAGCGACTCCTCCAGTGCCTCACGGGCCGGTAGACCACGAGGTGGTGACAATCCGCTGAACTCGGGCACGCCTTGAAGTGGCGACCATCTCCTGGACTCAGGCAAGCTGTACACGGGAGTAAGAGGGTTAAGTGGTGGTCCCGATACTGCCTGCGCCGTGTCAGGAGGGGAAATAATGGTTGGGGGTCCCTAACAGGAGGTGTGGGAGCGACAGGGGTTTCCAAGCCCCCTGCTGGCGCCAGATCTCGAATCGAGACCGTGTCCTCTCGCCCGTCAGGATATGCCACGTAGGCATATTGAGGGTTGGCGTGGAGGAGATGGACCTGTTCAACCAAAGGGTCGGACTTGCGGGTCCTAACATGCCGCCGCAGGAGGACAGGTCCTGAGTACGTCAACCAAGACGGGAATGAGGTCCCAGAGGAAGACTTCCTAGGGAAGGAAAACATTCTCTCATGAGGAGTAGCAATGGTTGCCATACACAGGAGTGAGCGTATGAAGTGGAGCACATCAGGGAGTACCTCTTGTCAACGGGAGACTGGAAGACCTTTAGACCTCAACGCCAGTAAGACAGCCTTCCAGACTGTAGCATTGTCTCGTTCGACCTGTCCGTTACCCCTTGGGTTGTAGCTCGTGGTTCTACTAGAGGCAATCCCATATGAGAGCAGGTATTGCCTCAAGTCATCGCTCATGAACGACGAGCCCCTATTGCTGTGGATATAACAGGGGTAACCGAACAGGATGAAAGGATCACGAAATGCCTTGATAACCGTGGCAGCGGTCATATCAGAACAGGGAATGACAAAAGGGAATCGTGAGTACTCATCAACCACATTGAGGAAGTACACGTTCCGATCTGTCGAGGGAAGGGGGCCCTTGAAGTCCACACTCAGTCTTTCGAAGGGACGAGTGGCCTTAACGAGTTGTGCCCTGTCAGGTCGGTAGAAGTGCGGTTTGCATTCCGCGCAGACCCGGCAGCTTCTGGTTATGGACCTGACATCCTCCACCGAGTAGGGTAGATTGCGGGCCTTTATGAAGTGGAAGAGTCGAGTGACCCCCGGATGGCAGAGGTCATTGTGGAGAGCCTGCAATCGATTCTCCTGCATACTAGCACATGTTCCACGCGACAGGGCATCCGAGGGCTCGTTGAGCTTCCCTGGACGGTACATTATATCATAATTGTAGGTGGGGAGTTCAATTCTCCACCTCAAGATTTTATCATTCTTGATCTTACCCCGTAACGTGTTGTTGAACATGAACGCCACGGACCGCTGGTCCGTGAGTAGAGTGAACCGTTTTCCCGCCAAGTAATGGCGCCAATGCCGAACGGCCTCCACAATGGCCTGGGCCTCCTTTTCCACCGCCGAATGTCGAATTTCAGGGCCTTGGAGGGTGCGAGAGGAAAAGGCGACGGGCCTGCCCGCCTGGTTAAGTGTGGCGGCCAGGGGGAAATCAGATGGATCACTCTCCACCTGGAAGGGGATGGACTCATCGATAACGTGCATCGTGGCTTTCGCGATGTCGGCTTTTATTCTTGCAAAGGCCTCTGGTGCTAGGGGAAAAGAGGTATACTTGATGAGCGGACGGGCTTTGTCCGCGTAATTGGGAACCCACTGTGCATAGTATGAGAAGAAGCCTAAACATCTTCTCAGTGCTTTGATGCTAGTGGGCAGGGGAAGGTCGAGAAGAGGACGCATACGGTCTGGATCAGGGCCAAGGACCCCGTTTTCCACCACGTATCCGAGGATAGCTAGGCGGCGCGTGCGAAATACACACTTCTCCCTGTTGTAGGTCAGATTCAGGCGAGATGCAGTGCGTAAGAATCTAAGAAGGTTCGCATCGTGGTCCTGCTGGTCATGGCCGCAGATGGTGACGTTATCCAGGTACGGGAAGGTAGCCCGCAGCCCGTTCTGGTCCACCATTCGGTCCATAGCACACTGGAAGACCGAGACCCCATTCGTGACACCAAAAGGAACCCTTAAAAAATGGTACAGGCGACCATCCGCCTCAAAGGCCGTGTATTGTCGGTCCTCTGGGCGAATGGGGAGCTGGTGATAAGCAGATTTTAAGTTGATGGTGGAGAACACCCGGTACTGCGCAATCTGGTTGACCATGTCAGATATGCGCGGGAGGGGATACGCATCCAGCTGCGTGTATCTGTTAATGGTCTGACTATAGTCTATGACCATCCGGGGTTTGTTCCCATTCTTAACCACCACGACTTGCGCTCTCCAAGGACTAGCGCTAGGTTGGATGATCCCTTCCTTGAGGAGCCGCTAAACTTCAGATCGAATGAAGATCCGATCCTCAGCGCTGTAACGCCTGCTCTTTGTTGTGATGGGCTTGCAGCCTGGCACGAGATTCTGGAATAGAGAGGATGTGGTAATCCTAAGCGTTGAGAGACTACATGTGGAGCGCGTTGGGCAATTTAGAGGCTGCGGGTCTCCCACTGAAAGCGGAGGGAGTGGCCCATCGTACTGCAGGGTTACACTCTTCAAGTGGACCATAAAATCTAGTCCTAGGAGTATTGGCGCGCAAAGGTGCGGTAACACAAGGAGCCTGAAGTTCTCGTAAACCGTGCCCTGCACCGTCAGATTGACCACGCAGCTCCCTAGCACGGTGACAGTCTGGGACCTTGACGCCATCGAAATTGTCTGCTTGACAGTCTGAATCTGGAGACCACACCGCTTCACGGTGTCCGGGTGAATGAAGCTCTCCGTGCTCCCGCTGTCAAACAAACAATAAATCGGGCGTCTGTTTACCTGTATGTCCATCATGGACTTGTCGAGTCTGTGAGGCTTGGCCTGGTCCAGGATGATCGACGCCACCGTTGGTTCGTGGGTGCAACTGCAGGCAGCTGAGATGGTTGATGACGACCCCTGCTGGTCATTCGCGGTCGGTGCCCACCAAAATGGCTGCCCCCATAGGTCGCACGTGGGCGATGGCGCCAAAACTTGCGGCCCCTGCAGGTCGCACGTGTCTTGCGACTCCGTTGTTCAGAATGGCGACGTCCTGGAATCGCACGTGGTAGAAGACCTTGAAGACGCAGAAGACAAGGAGGCCAGCTCCGGGGAGTCACATGCCGCACTGTTGTTTTTGGATGGAGGTTTGGACTGGCATACTTTGGAATAATGCCCCTTCTTGCCGCAGGCGGAGCACAACACCGCTTTAGCTGGACATCGCTGCCGAGGGTGTTTCACCCCCCCACAGAAGTAACACCGCGGGCCACCTGGAGCTGCTGCCGTCGTCAGGTCCGAGGCTGGGAACGCAATCGCGCAGTTTTTCGGTCCCGCTGAATAAAGTGGAGTCTGCGACTGCCCCTGCCACACTGTCTCCACGTGGTCGTCGGGGTACATCTCCAGACTTTTGGAGGCCGTTTCTAGAGCATCAGCTAACTCTATGGTTTTAGTGAGATTGAGGTTACCTTGCTCCAACAGCCGAAGGCGGATGTACGACGAGCCGATTCCCGCCACGAACGCATCTCGAACTAGGTCGCTCATGTACTGGGCTGCCGACACTGACTTGCAGTTGCAGGCTCCGGCTAGCTGCTGAAGCTCGCACGCGTACTGTTCCGTTGTTTCGCCGGGCTGCCGCCATCGAGTGGCTAGAAGGTGTCGAGCGTGGATCTCATTCGGCGGTTTGTTGTATCGCCTCTTGAGAAGCTCGACGGCCCCTTTGTAGTCGGTGGCCCCACGGATCGCTAAGTATACAGCGTCGCTTACCCTCGCGTGGAGGACCCGGAGTCTGTCGGCGTCGTCGGTGACCATTGTGGAGGCGTCGAGGTAATCTTGGAAGCACTTCAACCAGTGGTCGAAAGTGTTTGATGCTCCCGCCGCATGTGGGTCCAACGTAAGCCGTTCGGGTTTAAGCATTTGCTCCATGTTTTCTTTTGGGTTTTTTTCCAAAAAAAAAGATTTTACTTGTTGGCAATAAAATTGATGCGCGATATAACACACGAGAGGCTGGATGTACTCGGGAAATAAAGGCTTTTATTGCCAACAATAACAGAGCTACTATATACAGTATACGATCCCAGACTAAAGGGTCACCAGGCAGAGCAGTGACCTTTATACCTCTCCCAGGAGGCGGAGCCAACTGGGGTGTACCATAGGACTATATTAACAGGTAGAACAGCCCAACCCTAACCCCAACAGTAACATATCTACAGACTCATAGTACTGGCCAGACCATGGCTCAGCACTACCTGGTGGGAACCAACAATGGTTCACCACAGCCATTTTGCCCATCAAGTCTATGCTGGCTTCTTCATAATGAAAAGTCATGGTAGAGCAATCCGTTGTTACAAGTATCACAGTGGGTAGACAGTTTGGAAGTTACTGAAGCCCAGTTGGATGGCGATGGCAGGTCGATAACAGTGACGTGTAAAGCAGCAGCAATTTCCTTGTGAAATGAGCACTGTAACCATTCGGCACTGTGAGTAACCAGCTTGGAATTGTTCTACACAGAGCACCTGACTATCTGTTACAACGTGTTCACTTCAAATCTCCACAGCAAATTAAACACGTAACAAGGTCACTTATTTGCCTGTTTGACAATCCAGCTTCATCTTAGATCTGCGAACTAATTTGAACAACGAGAAATTTGTTCCATTCTTCTTAACAGATAGGAGTAATAAATGGTAAATTTGAACTATGTGGTATTGGTTGGCATGTTTGTCAGACTATCCAAAACCTTGTTGTCGTATTTGACCCCATGAATATTTTCTGACCACATATTTGCACCGTCACTAAAGGCATCTTTTTTCCAACTCTGTAACACCATCCAAATCTGCCCCTGCCTCAGCTCACCTGTTGCTAAAACCCTCATGCCTCTGACAGCTCAAGATTTGAATATTCCAATGCTCTCCCAACTGGCCTCTCACATTCCTTAATTGCACAAAGTCCCCTTCATCCATTTGCTTGTTGACGTATATTGGCTTCCAGTCAAACAATGCCTTGATTTTAAAATTCACATCCTTGTTTTCAGATCCCTCCATGGCCTTACCCCTGCCTATATCTGTAATATGCTTCAACTCCACAACCCTCTGGGATACCTGTGCTCTCCTAATTCTGGTCTCTTGATCATCCCTGAACAATAGGTGGCTGTGCCTTTGTCTGTGTCAGTTGCACTGGAAAACCCCCAAACCTCCTCAATTATCGAACTTCTTTGCCTCCTTTATGGTGCTCCTCAATGCCTTCTTCACTGGCTAAGCTTCTGACCATCTACCCTAATGTCTCCTTATGTGGCTCTGGTTAAATGTTGCTTTATAATACTCCTATGAAGTGTCCTGGGACTTAATTTACTGCCTACTTCAGGTAATAAAGCTTCTAATATGCAAATCCGAGTGCTGCGGCACGTAGTTTAGGACAAAGGCAGTCAGAGCATGCAGGAGAGTTTTTGCAGCCAAATGTACTGTGAAGTAGCCTGCAACCCTGAAAAGTTAAGGTTTTAAATTAAAAAATAAAGTAAAGTTTATTAGCTACAAGTAAGGCTTACATTAACACGGCAATGAAGTTGCTGTGAAATTCCCCCAGTCGCCACACTACGCCGCCTGTTCAGGTCAATGCACCTAACCAGCACTTCTTTCAGAATGTGTGAGGAAACAGGAGCACCCAGAGGAAATCCACGCAGACACAGGGAGAACGTGCAGACTGCATGCAGACAGTGACCCAAGTCAGGAATTGAACCCGGGTCCCTGGCACTGTGAAGCAGCAGTGCTAACCACTGTGCTACCGTGTCGCCTACTAATAAGAAATTATTTTTCTTTTGTGCGATTCTTCAGGCCCCACAAAAGTAATCTGGACGAATGCTGTCCCAGGCTTGGCCCCATTTGTGACTGTGATCCTCTCCAGACTTGACTCGGTGGCAAGCTGGTCTCCAGCTCACTCGAATCGGCAGACTGCATTGGCACACCCCAGTCAGGGTAGGGAGCTCATCGATTCTATTTAAATGAGATCCAGAACAGATGAGCTGCCAGTGCACCCTGCTGGCCATCTGTTTCAGAGTTAAAATCTTCCCATGTGAGTGAAATTTCACTGCTCAGGCATTGGTGAGTGTGGTTAATTCATTCCTGTCAAATCTTTATCTTTATGTCTCACCTACAATCCCTCCACCCAAACATACCCACACACATTGTGATTGTGTAGGTAGGTATGATTGAGTGGATAGGATCTGGAATGCACTTCCTGACAGTGTGGTGAATGCAGAGTCAATTGAGGTATTCAACAAGAATCACATTATTATCTGAGAAAGAGAATGTGCAAGGCTACAGGGAGAAGGTATGGAAGTGGCAGTTGGTGCATTACTCCTTCCCTGGGGGGAGGGCAGGGGGGGTGGAATGTGACGTCTCTCCCCTTCAAGGAGCCAGTACCAACACACCTGGCCAATTGGCCTTCACCTGTGCTGTAAGAATTCTATGGTTCTATGGAAAGAATTCTACGTCTCCCTGCTGGTGTACTTGAAGGTGTGGAACACATAACTAAACGTGGGTGGCCAGCCCACTGCAATCCTGCCCACCTCTGATGTGTCCTCCATATAACACAGGGTTGGGGGGTGAGGGGTGGGTGGGGGGAGGGGGAGGGTGGAGAGCAGGGGGTGTGCGGGGATAAGCTATCAGGCAGCCAGCCCACACTTAGGAATATTGAGGCTTTTAATTGGATAATTAACTTCCAGATAAGAGTCCCATTCTGCCTCCATCACAGTTTTTCAGCAGGGGAGACAGAAAGAAGGCAGCCAGACTTCTCACAATATGGGCTCCTGTCTGGAAGGAAGGGGGGCAGAGCGGGGTTACCTCCTTTGGGTAATCTCCTGTGCTAATTAGGGGACCCCCCCAAAGTGCATGCTTTCTTAGTGCTCCCCAGTCCCCACGCCCATCTCCTCCTCCATCTCACACCCATCCCCCAGCTTTAAAGCTTGACAAACCTTGCTGGGGCCTTCAAACCTTGACTGCCCAAAATGCCCGGACTTACTCTTCAAGTCTGGGAGACATCCTTCCTGGGGACTGCTTATAATCCCAGAAGTAGCCACTACTGTCTTCTGGCAATCAGATCAGATTGGCTGGCAACTCAACTTTCTGTCCCTGAGGAACACAAGTCCAACTCTGATGTAATTAAGGTTGGGGAAGCCCAATTTAAAGTCAGCGAGTTATTGATAGATGTTTACCATGGTGGAGTTGGGGAGGAGGTGTAATCTCACCCCCATAAAATCCACCCCCATGAGTCTATGATGAGTTTGATATAGAGTGGATCACCATTTTTCTAGTCCCACAACCAACTGTCTCAACATTTGATATGATCCCTGAAACAGTGGAAATGCCACCCTACCAATATATTCCACAACTTCTGTCAAGCATTGGAATCGATACATAATTAACACAATTTCAAAATTGAACAAGTGATGCACATACATAGTTTGACATTGTGATGTTAGTGTACCTTTCAGGAATATTTTTCTTTGAATGATGTTCTCTGCAGTTGTAAGCAGACATATGCAGTTTTGTTCTCAATGTTGCCGGGCTGTCTGCTAAAAGTCCTTTTATTGCTACTTCAATGGCTTAAATGGGATTTTGTTTATTTGTACTCTGGGATCTTTGATGACCTTGCGTTGTGACCTTGCAATTTCGTTATTGAAGGATGCATACCCTGGGATTTTTTCTGATTGTGTAGTAACAAGGTCACAAAGTCACATGTTAAAACAAGAGGAGAAATCAAAGAGTAAAGATAAGAAAGTTGAAGTTCAATTATCAGAAACAATTTTTGATCAGATGATTGGAAAAGAACAAGGAGAGGTGGAGGATAAGGTGAATAGTTCTCGTTCAGGACAGTTAGCAGAGTTACAACAGAAAGACATAGTAGTAAAACAGTTGTATTAGAGAGCATACATGGAAGAGGAATCTGAGTGTCTATTGGAATGTTATTAACTTAACAATGATATCTTAATGAAGAAATTGAGACTTTTACATATTCATGTGGATGAAAAATGGGCAGACGTTCATCAAGTGGTATTGCCGGTAGGGTATAGAAAGGAGGTGTTGCGAGTAGCACATTAGGTACCAATAGGAAGTCATTGACAATAAGGAAAACTCAAACTAAAATACAAAAACATTTTTATTAGCCTGGACTGCATAAAGATGTGGTTAAATTTTGCCGGTCATGTCACACATGTCAAGTAATAGGGAAACTTCAAGTGGTGATTAAACTAGCACTCTTAATACCCATTCCAGCATTTGAGGAACCTTTTAAATGGGTCTTAATTGATTGTGTAGGACCCTCCCTAAAACAAAAAGTGGGAATCAGTATCTTTTGACTATAATAGATATGTCTACTAGGTTTCCAGAGACCATCCCATTGCATAATATCACAGCTAAAAGGATTGTAGAGGAGTTACTTAAATTCTTTACTAGATATGGACTACCGACAGAAATACAATCAGATCAAGGATCAAATTTTACATCAAAGTTGTTCAAGAAGGTTATGGATAGCTTCGGAACAAAACAATTCAAATCAACTGCTTACCATCCAGAATCGCTGGGAGCGATAGAACAGCGGCATCATACTTTAAAGACAATGTTGAAGGCTTATTGTCAAGATTATCCAGAGGATTGGGATATTCCATTTGTACGCTTTTGCAATTAGGGATGCACCTAATGAGTCAACCAAATTCAGTCCATTTGAATTGATTTTTGTTCATGAGATCAGAGGATCACTTAAATTGATTAAGGAGAAATTAGTGAATCAGCCTTCCGAAACTACATTATTGGACTATGTGTCAAATTTTAGGGAAAGGTTGAATAGAACAGGTGAATTGGCTAGACAACATTTGAAAGATGCACAGCATGTGATGAAACAGGAAGTGGATAAGAAATCAAAACTTCGTAGTTTGGCTAGTGGGGATAAAATCTTACCTGCTACCTGTGGTAGGTGAACCTTTAAACACAAGGTTTAGTGGGCCTTGTCAAATTGAAAGGAAGGTGAGTGAGGTGAATTATTTGATAATCACCTGATAGAAGGAAACTCAGAGTGTGATATACGAATATGCTGAGAAGGTATTTTGATAGGGAAGGAGAGCAGAAGGAGAATCTTTCAGTGGTTATAAGTCAGAGTGAAGAATTGAATCCAGGTGACTCTAAATTTGACATTCCTCAGATTAAACTGGATAACAAGGAAATTGTTAAAAATTGGGATAAATTTTAGTGTTGCCTTCCAGAGGAAAATCGAAGTGACCTGAAAGAGTTATTAATATCACATGGGCAAATGTGTAGGAATACATTGGGAAGTACTAAGATAATTGGGAGTGAGATAGTTTAGAAAGTGCTGTTTCAATTAAACAACATCCTTGCAAACATGACCATTTCAAGTTGGCACAGGTTCAGATGGAAAAGCTAATGTTTACTCGGGCAGCAGCCGAAAGTCTCGATCAATCACACAAAACTGGTGGAGGAGGAGAACCAGTTGCTGGAAAATAATGATGCGACTGAAGAAAGTGAGCAGGCGTGGAGACAGATACAAGTCAAGTTGACTGTTTTGGAACATGTTCCTGAGTTGTTCAAATTGTCTGAATATAAATTGCAGGACTATCAAAGGCAGCTCATCATCCATGCAATGAGAGATGTGGATGAATCAACAGTCATGTATAATCTCAAAAAGGAGAGGAGATCGCAGAGTAGAAGTATTGTACTAATGTGGATCAAAGGAAAGGACAACAACGTGAAATCAGACTTTGCTGAAATGGTACCATAATGAATGATTCTGTACAGTCTGCAGAGATGTGGATATTAATGAAACAGTACTGGTGTTTGAATAAATTAAAGTGGTTTTTGCAGCAGTGTAACTGCCAAAGTGATCTTTGGAACCATGGTTGAAATGGGTTCTGACAACAAGAAAAACAATGGCTGTGTTTTTTGCCAAAGGGTGTGTAGAAATTGATGGTGCGGATAAAGAGCAAACAAAGAAGTCAAATTGCATGGCAGAAGAGGAGCTAAGGCCAATTAACAAGAAAGGGGGCAGAGACAAAATGACCTTTCTGAATGGCCCTAACTAATGTGTTATTCTGTTAATCCTTCCTAGTTCTCTGAGGACATTAGCAGAGCTAATTTATCATTGTAACAACAGAGGTGAGTTTGAATTTGGAATCAATGCAGGATTAAGAACTGAAGGAGAAGTTGGGAGATGAAGCAGTTTGTCACGAATGTGATAAAAGAAGGAGTGTTTGATAGTGGAAGACAAGGACTGGAATGGACCATATTACTGTTATGTTTGAATGTTTTGATTTTGTGAAATGTATGTGTATTTATTGCAGAGTACTAGTAGTGTGAAACTGAAACGATTTGAAAAATGAAACCATCTTTGAATGTTGATGGGGAGGTGTGACATTAGTGTACCTTTAAGAAATGTTTTTTTAAATCATGTTCTCTGCAGTTGTAAGCAGACTTTTTCAGCTTTTTTTCTCATTGTTGCCAGGCCGTCTGTTAGAAGTCCTTTTATTACTACTTCAATGGCTTAAATAGGATTTTGTTTATTTTTATTCTGGGATCTTTTATGACCTTGCATTGTGAGGGGAAGACTGATTGACAAGTCAAAGTCAGGTGATTCCTCCCCAGGAAAAAATCTACAGATTCATTTTCAGTTTTAGCTTAGAAGAAGGTGGACATCAGATCAAAAGCAGTATTTCTCTCTCTCTCTCCCTGGTACTATAGAGTCTGCTGCTGACTGGAAGCAAGATTCCTGGTCTCCCTGGAGTGAAAAATCTTCTGTTGGTTGTTAGCTTGCCTTAGAGTCTCTCTCCCTGTTTTTTTGGGAAGCTGTTCTGACTTCAAGCTGTTCTGGGTGTATATCCAGAGGGCTGCTAGAAATTGCAAGGCTGAGAAGTCAGGGTTTCAATTCTCCAACCAAAGAACTCAGTTCTAGCATCACGTGAGCATTTGTAATTGCGGTGTTAAACCTATGTCAACTGTTTTCTGTATGGTTTTTGTTTGATTGGAACATTTCCTATATTCATTAAGGTTTATACAATATCATGGCTGTTTTTTTTATTTGTAATTGGTAAAAGGTATTGCTAATTTTCTTTCTATACCTGTTAACTGTATACTTAAATAAACTTTGTTTGATAAAAGCTCCTTAGTGGGTCATTTGAATCTTACCTGAAGTGAAACATCTCATGCTCACCCTAGCCAAATTCAAAGTGCAAAGCTTATGATCCAGGCGGACTTCATAAAACACTTTGGAGTTTCTGACCTGAATTATAACAACATATATTATGTATAATCCTCTTACCATTTGTGAGTTAAGCAAAGGGAACATTAAGAATTTTTATAGTTGTCTACCCACCAAAATGTCTTAATGGCAGCTTGATGCTTTAGACCGCAAGAAATTCTTGTTGTGCTTGGGTTTAGAAATTTCTGATTCTGTTAGTCAGATGAAGATGCATCATCTTCATCCTGTGTGTAACTAATGATACTCATTAAAATCAGAACAACAGTTCTCACAGAGGACTAATGTACTATCCAACAAAGCCATTTATTCTCTCTCCCTTGAGCAATCTTCTAGTAGTTATATAAATGTGTGAATTATGTTTCATCCCAGTGCTGAAAGGTAGATGTCTTTATCTTTTAAAAATATCTTTGAAAATGGCAAAGGGCAAACTTCACAACAAATCAGATAGGACAAAATCCCTGCCTGAAGCTTCTCTGAAAGAGCTTCAGACATCAGCCATATCGAATAACTTCAGAATGATTTTAAGTTTGCAAATACTGCAGTATCTTCTGTTTCAAATCACTGATACTGGGGTCATTTACATCAAAGAGTGAGTTTACCCCATTGGAAAACTTTAGTATTGGTGGTGGGAGTGACAATCCATTATTAAAGCCAGAAGGGAAAATGACTCACCATGGCTCGGAATCTCATCCATCCTAGCTGCTTCGTGATTTAATATACAGCAGACAATAATTATGCTTTTGACTTAAAAGTGTCTGATCTAAGCTTAACCCCTCCTTTAAAACAAACATCCTTGTGATGGACATCCAACCCTGAGAGATCAAAGTGTCCATCCTCTTTACATACAGCACAGTAAATTAACTCAGAACATATGGCGTATTACTACATTTAGCAAAAGATGACTGACCACAAGGCAAGTAGGGATCATTTATGTTACTTTCTGATTTTGATACCCAGTTTCATGACTCAAATTTCCAAAAAATATGGTTCTTATTCAATAAACAAGATTCTGAGAATTGGATCAATTCCTAACTTAACAGAGAATTGGAGAACTATGGGGTTAGGAATAATGGCAAAAATATGGAATATTATCTGTTTAGGATCTGGAAATAGATTCTGGGTGAATGAAAGAACTTGGTTAAATAAGTATTCTTTTCACCTCTACCTTTTTAAATAATTAACTGCAACTCTCGGAAGCTACAAAAGGGAATGAAAGCACTCAGTGTGTGGAACATATTGCCCTCCCTCTGTTGAGTTTGGTGGTGAAGGGCATTTAATCAGGAGGCTCCAAAATGATGGTAGGAGGATGAGGGTCGGGTATGAATGGATATAGGTCAAGGGTGATGGTTGGATGCTCCACAATGATTGGGGAAGGAGTTGGTTGATGTTGTGAGGGTCAAGCAAGATGGGAGTATACTCAACTGTGACAGAAGAGGGTGGAGGTGGATGTGCTCCAGTTGCTGGGTCACAGTATTAGTGTCCATTGGCATAGTTGCTGAGAACCTGTTATCTTGATGGAGATCATGATGTGGAGATCTTGATGGAGATCAGACTCTTGTGGGAAAAAGCCACTATGAGATAAATGGTGCTCTGGTGTGACCCAGGGAAGGGTCATACATTCTCAATGGTCAACTGCAGCTCTTCTAGAAATGAAGGCCATGCACAGAGATGCTCATATCTTTGCCTGCTTCCTTCAAACAGTTCATTTAGTGAACTACCCTCGGCCTCACCTACTGGAGGCTCAGGTCACCAGCAGCGGGGAAGATAAGCACCCACTGTATGTGTAACAAAACAAAATGCTCTGTCTCCTTTACACTTTCACCCCATGCAGCCCACTTTAAAAACCACTCACCAGGGCAGCAAAGCAGTCAAGGCATTATGAACCCGAATAATGATCTTTAATACTAGTAGTTCTTGTGTTTGTACTTGTGTTTTTCTTTACTTCAATATTCTGGAGATTTTCAGACTTGTGCAAGAAATGGCAATTATGAGGCAGATGGGGAAAATTGTTCCTCTGGTATGCATACTGCCTTTTCCCCGACACAAGGCTTTACTGCATTTTTGGCTGATGATTAGTCCCGCAGCTGCAACAAGAATGATGAGTGCCATTGCAATGTTAATATTTGACACTGATCTGCAATTTTTGCTTTAGTTAGATAAAGAAGCATGTTTGACTATGGAGCTCGCCAGGATGTGTCCAGTAAAGCTGTTTGAAAAATTCCAGTCTAACTGCAAAACGATCCAGCCTGTCTCGCTTGTGAATATTCTTCTAAAAAGGTACACCCAATCTGCCTATCCACAGCGCAGCATGCAACTTAGCACCAAGTTGTAGGGTTTCCCTCCTCCATACTATGTATTATCTTCAGCAAAGTGTGGCAGATGCTGGAAGTATAGCTTTAAAAACATGACAAAGGTGGTAGCCACAGTCAGGAGGCCTGGCATAACATGCCAAAAAATCTTTTAAAAATATATATTAAAGTTAAGTGCAGAGTAAATTCTGTTGATAAATGATCCAGGCTAAATGCAAGTGCCATTCAGGCCAAAGTAAGCTTGTGCCTACAACATAACGCACCACATCAGATACTTTCCAAAGCTGTAGCAGGGTGACAAGATATGGATTGCAGACTGCGAGAGACAAAGTCCTCAAATGGAACAAAGACCAACCCTGGTCCTACCAAATCACAGCTGAAGACACATTTAGACAGAACAGGAGGGGTCTCCCTCGTCAGGCTGCTCCCATCACGCAGTAGAGATCATTTGAGGAAGATATCTAAATGCCAGTCCTACCTCCAAGTCAATAGCAAGAATCAGAACAGACAGAGTCTACCGTTCCTCCGACAGAATGATGAATGAGATATGGAAGGACAATCAGGCCTCCAGAGTATCTGTACTTGTTAATTCAAGCACTTGAAAGGGGGTCCTGGGGTACTGATAATGTTGCAGTTCTGGTAATATAGTAATAGCAATAATGTGATAACTACAATACAAATGCATGAAACTGATTACAATGTAAGGCATGAAATAAATGAGTGTAACTCCATATATGGTAAACAAAGACTTGGGAGGTGGTGGAGCATAATGGTCTGGCGCATGCAGTGTTAATATGGGAATGAGTACAGTATCGCCCACCTGGTTATATAAGACACATGACCTAGAACTAGGGTCAGCAGACAGGTAAAGACCTAGAAATGGAGTTGCTCCTTGTTTTAACTTACTGTAAACTAGAAAGACCTATTTATGAGACATAGGCCAGAATCTTCCGGCCAGTCATGCTAGCGGGTTCCTCAGGCTGAGCGTCAAATTCTCCATCCTCGCTTGCAGCGGCAGCAGGACGTGAACGACTGGAAAATTCCAGCCAACATTCCGTAACCAACATCATCCCAATTTTGCACTAGTTGGTAGTTTGTGGTCGGTAGAACATTGACTTTATTTGAGTGCTATATAGCAATCATCTCTGTTGAATGAAAATTGGATTCCTCATGATACAATATTTATATTTAATAATGTCAGTCTGTAGTGTCAAAATCACAGTTTAATTCACCAGATGGCAAATAATGATGCAGCCCGGACACAGCAGCTTGTTATTCTGTGTTAATAATAGTTGTTGAGACCAGTTTAGGTCACTGTGCCTTGTTACTTTTACCAGTAATTTCTATGGAACAGGTTGTACGAAGGCCTCAGGCAGTGCATGGCTGCTGTTCCTTGATGAGAATAAATCATCCAAATTAGTGTGAAGATAAACAAGAAAACAGCTGGGGAATGTAGACAGGAAACAACTCTGTCATGGCTAAACAAAAGCTCTTCTCAGTGTCTTCACTGTCAGGCGTTGCTGCAGTACCAAAAACCCGTGAAGCATCAGCATCAAGGACCTTTCTGTTTTCAATGTGATCCTAACAAATGCACAGCTTTGAAGTGTTTAAAATTTTAAAAAGGTCTTTAAACAGTGCAGTGCATCCAACGCAAATTCGAAAGGAATCTTACCCACAATTTCACAAACTTAACCCATGCATCATTTTCTTTAAATTTAATTTCAAGTTGCCACAATATAATTTCCAGGTCAGGAAAACTTTGGAAGTGCAGCCATGTATGACAAAGGTAAACACAAAATAAATGTTCCTGTTATGTATAAGGGCTAGTGTATCTCACATTTCTAATCTCACACATTTGTTGTTATACTTTAAGTACACCCAGTAGGCGAAATCTTGAGTCCCCGTTCGCTGTCTGCGAGGTTGCTAGCGGGGGCTCAAGATCTGGAAGTCGCAGTTCTCGACAGCAAAAACACGACTTTGGATCTTTCCTGGCCATCGCCGGTGACGTCATCAGGTTCACACACATAGTGGGTGTGAACCTGCTTTGCATGCATTTGCATGAATTTAAATATCATTAACCCCCGCCCCCTCCCACTGTATCTTACCCCCTGCCATATCTTCAAACCGCACCAAAGTGACGTCCCATCGGCACAGTTCACAACAGATTCATACAGAAGTGACCCTGTCATGGGGGTCTCCCCAGGGCTGTGAGGCTAAGTATAGACCCCGAGGGAAAGGGACATGGCCAGGCAATGCCCTGACAATGCCCCCTGGAACTGCCCCTTGGCACAGGTTGGCACTGATGTTGGCACTGCCAGAGGTCCCACTCCCCTTTACGATGGCCTGAAACATGCTGCCTTGATATTTTTTTGGCAGAGTCATTAGATCTGGAGAGAAAACCAACTGGTTTTCTCACTGGAAACAGCAATCAGCCATGCCAACTTGGCAGTGCCGACCTGTGCCAAAGGGCAGGCCCCAGTGGTAGCCTCATGGTGGGAATTCATGCAGCTGTGGTTGTGGGGGGGAGAGGCCAATGATTGCGGGGGCAGGGGTAACGAATATGGAGAAGGCATGCTAGAATCTGAGAGATTTTGAGTATCCAGTTACAGGAGTTGACATGCATGAGGGTTGGAAAGAACAGTGACAGCAGCTTTTCTCACACACAAAATGTTCAATGGACCATTTTCAGGCAGCCTAATAGAAATCAACTACTGTGCTGAGCAGTGGAAAGATCCGGGGGATCGATTTCTGTCAAAGGACTCAACTTTCTGACTGACATGGCCCCCAGTCTGACATTGTCTAAATCTTAAAATTCTCATCTTTGCTTTGAAGTGTCTCCATGGTCTTGCTCTTCCCTACCTCTGTAATCTGCTCCAAACATCTAAGCCTTTGAGGTCTCTGTGCTCCTCTGATTCTGCATCCCGCTCATGTCCTATTTTAATCACTCCATCATTGGTGGCCCATAGCTTCCACTCATTTAAGATTTTCCTGAAGAGCCTCCTCTTTGACCAAGCTTTTAGTCATCCATCCTGATATCTCCTCCTATGGGTGCCTGCCAAAAGTCATTAAATGTTTATTGACAATTCTCTTGTCAAATCACGGAGTATGGTTCACTATGTTAATGATGTTATATAAATGCAAGTTGTTGTGGTAGCAACTATCACCTTCTAAACTCTCTCTGGGTGAGATTTCACTCGAATTCATTTTATTGACTATTGTCTATTTATCATCTAAATTTTGTCTTCCCTGCAAATGGAAGCATGTTTTTCTCCGCTAGTCCAGAGCTATTCTCAGCTCCTTTTTATTTTTCCAGCGAACTTATTTCATATTCTTAACAGTGTCCATTAAAGGCTCTTCCCGGAATGTGTTATCAGAACATCAGCAATGCCACAGACAAAAGCCATAAACCAGCAGCAATGCAGTCAGCATTTGACACTGGCCTGGTTTGAGCAGGAATAATGACAGCAAAATTGTCAGTTTGCCATTGTTATCCCACTGAAGCTGACAGCAACTTCTGGAGTCTGCACATGCACAGTTAAAACACAGAAATCTAGAACTGCAGGCAGTGTTTCTGTGATTCCCCAGAGAGTGCATTGTTCAGGTCCCTCCAGACTGAAATCAATTGGAAATCCATGAACCGTTGAGAACTCCCACTCTCATACTCTTAGTCTCACTGTAACACCTTGTTGAATGAGGTGAAACTGTGTTATAAAGGTGTTCAAAGTTCAAAATTACTGCTGAACAGACTCATTGACCCAATTATTTTAGATTTATTGAATGTCAATTTCTGGATTATTCTGGGGGGGGGCGTCCTGCAGCCAGAGGTCAGCAACAAGCACAATTGCTTTGCTGCTGACTACAAAATCCAGGCCAGGATTTGTTTTCATGTCCAACAGTATGAGTAGCAGGTTATTTTTAAATATTTCATGATGTCTGGTAGTCCTTGAGTTATTCAAGTTATTACAAGACGAAAAGCTATTCTTTATGCATTTCATTCATTAATAGACTTCTAAAAAAGGAAAGTGTGTGAAACATAGAAATGGCTGACGTGGAAGCAACATTTTCTTCTGAATATGGACCAATCTGTCTCTGCCCAACAGCACTCAGAAAGATGATCAATTTCACACTTCACTGAAGGAAACTTTCATACACATTCAGCAGTCTCAAGAGTTTCATGGCACCATTCTGCAGAAATGCTTTGGTTTCCAGAACACACTGTAATGACTCCTGCTTAAAACTGTGGGACTGAGGGGGTTCAGTATGTAATGCAGCCCAAGATATGGGCAAAATCTATTTTCGGACTACAAATCATAAGTTATTTTCTTGTCATTTCCTAGCTTTTTCTTCAATAGCTGTGGGAACAATTCGCTTGAGCATCAAGAAGAAGAAGGCAAGAACTTTTTAGCTGGCAACCCAGTTATGAGATCTAAATTCACCTCTTAAATCACAATAAACGTCATTCAATAGAAAATATGCATATGGTGATGCTGTATTTTATATAAAAAGTCATCTATATTGAAATTATGCTTCATAGAGATTAATATCAGATGTTATATTGCTGTAATAAATTCCTGCAACTACAGTTTTACTCAAGGCATTAAACGAGGTACCTTTAGCTGTTTGTTTCGCATTTCTGTCAGGCCATAAGAGATCACTATTTAGAACTGTGAACTGTGGTGTATTTTTGCACTATTTATTTCCTTCGTACTCCACAAAACAGCTGAAAAATCTGATAAACAGTGAAGTGGGAGTCAGCAGAAGACACTAACATGAAATACTCATGAAAGCATTAGTGGAATTTTGTGAAGCCATCTTGTAAGACTGTGAGCATTAACACTATGAGCACCGAGGGAAAGATTTTCTCTGTGTGCAATGCATAAGAAAATCATTTTAAATAATGCATGAAAAAAACTTCTCCCACTCCGTATGCTGTATAGCTTTTATATAGCTGCAGTTCCAATCAAATTTCATAAATGATTTCCCAACAAATTTCTAAACTGAACATGCATTTAATATATTGTATTTTCCCCCTTCTTTCAACTAACAATCGGGTTTTTGGCTTCCAGCCAGAGAAACCCAATTTGAATCCCAGTCATGTCCGGCTTTCTTTCTCATTAGACAAGCCCCTTCTTACACAGATAAACCACAAGCTGTATTCAATCTCACGATGAGTATGTATGTGTATGTTCTCGGTTGGCAAAGAGAGACAAAGGACCTGGCAAATAGTATGGTGTTTCCCAGGGACCAAGATTCTGGGCTTGACCAAGCTGATAATAAGCTTCTATTAGATATACTGCTGTGACAGATCATAAAAAGATTAGTGCTAATGCTTCAGTTACAATCATGGGGGAGGGGTGGTGTTTAATTTTTCTGAATGTTACAAGTTAAGGGATTTGCTGTGTATATTCGCAAAACGTAAGTGTTGGTCACTTCCGCAAGCATCTTGGGCTAAAGTTGATTTGCTCCAGTTTTTGGGCCCAGTGTTCACGATTTGCGACCTGTCCACACTAATTTCCTTTGACATAGGCAGCACATAGGTTTTGTGCTACCTCTTTCTCTACTTGATAACCATGCGGAACTGAGTATCTGCTGTGCTGCTGGCTGACTGGTTGCACAGTCAAGTGGAGGCTAGTGCCTCTTAAAGGCAGCCTCTCCGTCCTAAAGTCCACCTGCACCAACCAAACAAAAGGCTGGCATTAATTTATTTGGAGATACATATCAGGCACGAGACAGCATGGAAGGAAGGGCTCTCCCACATATTCTGACACAATTTTGGAGACATCAATAACATAGGTGGAGTCTAGGAGAAAGGCCATATTTCCTTGGTGGAGTTGTGGGAAAAGTCAGGAGACCCTTACACAGCAGCTTCCATGGGGAATAGAAGAATGTGGCTACGGCGGGGCGGGGTATTAATTCTCAGAATCTGTTTGGAAGTATGTGGCAGCAGCGTCGTAAGAGGTTTAAGGACCTCATGTAGGTGATCAGAGTCTGTGAAAACATTCTCAAAAGCATTTCAGACTTACCACTGACCTCTCAAACTTCTCAGTGTACCACATCCCCCAATCCTATCACTCACCCAGCAGCACTCACTAACATGCAGGATTCATTCTTAACATTCATCCATTCCACCTCACACATACACACCTTCCAATCATTACAGCTTTTGTCTACTCTACATATCTCCAGCTATTCAGGTATGGCAGACACATCTCTCAAACACAGTGCAACAGAAACACTGACAGTCTGCCCTTCTTCCTGCAGAAGGAAGTGTTCAGAAACACCCAGGGAACTTGGGGAACATGGAGGTCCCTGCACAATTGAACCCCTGAGCCTGCTTGAGGAGATGGTGCTTCGAATCAGTGGGAAAACAGCAGTAGAACCTATGACATTAAGCACCTCCAAGATCATGCAAGGTGCCCTTCTCAATTCCCTCCTCACTCATCCTGAGATATGGCATCAAGTGAAAGCTCGTGGAGGACACAGCAGGCTATCATAGGCTTGGAGACCGCCTCTGGGTTGTACTCCAGTATTCCGCCAAGTGATCCAGACAACCAAACCGCAGTTTCAGGAGGCCGCTAGCAAACTCCACAATGTTGCATGTGGCTTTTACTGAAGGCCCGGAATGTTGGAATGGTGTAAGGAAGTCATAAGCCATGAACAGCCTCCTTCTAGAAGGGCTGAAAATGGTGACTACTGCAGGAAAAATGCCGGATGACTGTTAAATCACATTCCTAATTGCAAATTTATTGAATGGAAGATCTTGAAATTTCAGCACCTCTCAGGACTTTCTATACACTGGCTCAAAAAACTCTCCTGAATGCACTTTAAGAATTCCCCACCGCCTTTAAACCTTTCAAACTTTGTCCACCCCAATTAATACTGATGGACTGTGAAATCCCCAACTATTATCACCCTTTTCCCCCTCTGCACAGGATTCCCACTTTGCTCCAAATTCACAAATATACTTACTCAGGTGATTTCTCTCCCAATTGCTCTTGTGTCCACTTACTGACTTCCTGGGTGAGAAAATTATGAAGTTCCTTTGTCTGGCATATTTCGCCTTGGTCCCGGATTAAGCAATGGATGCCATACGGGAAACATTCACAATGTCTGAAGTTCTCGTCAGGAAGGAGCTGGAGGCAGAAAGGTTGAGTATAATTATGACTTTTGTTGCCCTGGTGTAAGCTTCCACGTCGTGTTTCGGGAGGTGGCACATCTCAGTGACCACTTCCGTGCCTCCCCAGTACTACAGCATTAAATTTTTCTCCCCTTCTATTTATCTATTCTTCTACTCTCCAATATTTAAATGTACAATAAACCTGTAGAGGATATCAATACAAAACCCTTTTGATATGAAACGGATACAAGTGTGTCTTGCACATGCCTGGACATCTGCCTCTACAATCTTTTCAAATGCAGACTGAGAAGACTTGACAAAATTCAGATATAAACTGATAACAAGTAATGATCAGACTCATTAAGTTCAACAAGTGTTATATTGGTATATTAGAACCTTTTGCTGGAATTTTACCGGCACGCCCGCCGTGGAATCAGGGCAGGCGAGGCTCATAGACTGGCATTCTCCATTGGCCTCGGGCAGGATCTGATAAGCCTCGGGCGGGTAAAGCAGTAAAATTCCAGCAACAGAGTCTTAGAGTTTTGCAGGACAGAAAGAGGCCCTTTGGTCCATCGTGTCTGCTCCACCCATCAAATACCTATCCAATCTAATCACATTTTCCAGCACTTTGCCCATAGCCTTGTATGCTATGATCTTTCAAGTGCTCACCTAAATGCTTCTTAAATGTTGTGCGGGTTCCTGCCTCTACCACTCTTTCAGGCCGTGAGCTCCAGATTTCCACCACTCTCTGAGTGAAAAGGTTTTTCTTCAAATCCCTCTAAATCTCCTGCCCATTACCCTAAATCTATGCTCCCTGTTTATTGATCCCTCTACTGAGGGGAAAAGTTTCTTCCTATCCATGTCCCTCATAATTTTATGAACAAGGATCAGGTCCCCCCTCAGCTTTCTCTGCTCTAAGGAAAACAACCCTAGCCTAACCAGCCTCTCTTCATAGCTGAACGCTTCAACCCAGGGAACATCCTGGTGAATTTCCTCTGCACTCTCTCCAGTGCAATCACATCCTTCCTGTAGTGCAGTGACCAGAACTGCACACATACTCTAGCTGAGGCATAATGAGTGTTTTTTGCAGTTCCATCATAACCTCCCTGCTCTGATATTCGATGCCTTGGCTAATAAAGGCAAGTATCCCATATGCATTTTTAACCGAGACGGCTCAACAAAGTTGGCAGACGTTGGTGATTGAAGCCCGCTAGCCTAATTCGATTGAAATTACAGGAGCTCCTTCACATCGGCAAGAAGCAATTCACCAATTCTTCAGGTCAACAAGAGGTCTGTCTTAGAATTGTTGGTTTTGGGTGGCTGCGCATGCTTTTTTTAAAAACGATTTGGTCAGCTTTTACTAGTTCCCCAGTTAGGTATGAATGTTGTTCTATATTCATACATCTATTCTGTACTTTTTTTTCCCTGGAGCCCTATAATTTTATGAAAGAAAATTGATATCTTTAGCTGAAGTGATTATTTGGAGTGTTGCTGTATAATTTGAATTCCAGGAAAAACCCTCTCCAGAACATTTCTTCAGCCTTACCAATGGGCCACCTAACAATGTCTGTGCTGTGGGAGGCAGAGGATCTGCTGCTGCAACGTGAGTTATTGTGGATAATACTTTCATGTTAACTTCAAACAAACTTTCCATTAAATACAGTTGGTGTTTGTTTTTTTTTAAAGATTGAATTGAAGCACTTTTTTTCTCCTGCCAATTTTGTCTGGCAGGCTTCCTAACCACCCTAGAGGTATCAACATATTATTGCCGTATGACTGTTTAGGTGCCAACTGCACTCCCTCTGCTACGTTTCCAAGATGGCCATTCTTCACATGTCGGATGTAACAGTGAATATTAGCAGTCGACCATTTAACATGACTGTTATCCAGCCTCACCAAATATCCACATATGAATCTCTGGCAAAGTGTTGATAGTTAGAATCCAAGAATAGGATCCCTGTGTGGTTTGCCATTACAACCAAAGGATCTGAGGTAAATTGGTTGGACTCACCATATTAACACAATGGCTTCAAGGGCAGGGCAGAGGCCATGTACTCTGTGAGAAATGACTCACCCACTTGCCTCCCAATGCCCTTAAAGCCTCTCCACAATTTACAAGGCACAAGGTAAAACTGTAATGGACTAGTCACCACTTTATTGGATGGGTACAACCACAATGATATTCAAAAAGCTCAACACCATTGAGAACAAAACAATCCCCTTGATTGCCATCTTTGTCACTGAACTCTATGTCGAACCTCATCCATCGCGGATGCATTGTGGCTGCAGAATGTAGTAGCTTAAAGTTACAATACAGTTGCTCAGTAAACTTCCTTCAACAGCACCACCCAGTCACTTAACCCTTAAAGAGAAGGACAAGAGCAACAATGTTTCTTCCCAATAGACATGTCTGTATCCCTTTGTCTAATCCCTGAGATTGTTAAATGTTCCCACCATTAAGACTTGAAAGGAAAGACATGAGGTCCTTTGCCCAAGCAAGTGAATAGGCTCTGATTAGCCAGAGGAGCTGCAGGCCAGAGTGGTTGGTCGTGTCTCTTCAGAGATAACGAGGTGCAAGTTTCTTCAATACTGCCACGGTAGTTTCTTTTGTTTAGGGTCACAGACAGACACAGCTCATTATCCAGTTCTTAAAATTTTAAAAAAATTACCCATGAGGCTATCTATATATATCTTATAAAGATACAGAGTGTGAGGTCTTTGCCACTGACACCTACCTAATATTATTTTAGATGCATCATCAAAGGATTACAATAATTCAAGGAGAGGCCTCCACTTTGTCAACTAGGGGAACAATAAATGCAGTTCTCCATTGTTGCCTTGTTGCCCATTACAATCTGCACATTAAAAAATCATCTACCTATTCTAATAGTAAACCTATCTTCAATGAATGGGATTGACTGTTCTAAACCAGGGAAGCAGTCGGACATGACTCAGCCAGGGATTCAATGATAATCCAGAGGTCTGTTCACAAAAACATGTAACCTGGAGGAGGTTTTGGAATGTCAGAATGCCTAATTGCAACATAGATGTTGAATTATCATTTTATTACCAGGTTTTGTGTTTTCAATGGGGCATGATGTACACCCATGTCTCAACACAATAATATACACTGCCAACCCAAAGATAGAACTTGGAGGAGGAGGAAGGTATTGGATTGAAATAGATTAAGGGCCTTCAAAGGCTGGACCATGGTTTAATCACACCTTGTTTATGTATTGCTAAGTGCAAGAAGGGGATAGTGTTCCTCAGCAAGAAAACAAAGAAAATTGCCAACAGAATAAAAATGTGGTTAGTGGTGGCTGAGAAGGTCAGCAGCAGGAGTATTGTGCCCCACACCAGGATCCCGGGCAGCAAGATATTTACTTCCCAACCAAGCTGGGAAAGGTGGGTACAGTTGCAGATTCATCCCAAAACTGCACAGACCCCTGACGTCAAATGGTGATCTGCATGATGCGGTCACCCTTACCGAATGCAGTGTATTCACCACATGAACACATGCCTTATACACTATTGCAGATCTGATGTTCCTGTATTGCAGGAAACACAAAGGAGAGGGAGAGAATAGGACGATGATCACCATAGATCGTGCTGAGAAAGATGCCATGGAGATGAGTGATGGATCAGAGATGGTGAGACTGATTCACTTCCCATGCAGGACTTTGTCATGTTAACATGGCTTCAGTAACAAATGTAATCTCATCATTTTAATATAGCCTGAAGCATCATTTTGATATTGCTAAGACTTATTCACATCTATTTCAGCTCTCGCCCAGAGCCTTCACATACACAATAACAATCTGTGGACTTTCCAATGACAGTTCTACAGAGGACTAGTTCCTTCTGGGAGTGTATCATCACAAGACATATGCTTACAAAGCACCAGTCTAGTTACACACATTTAAGTTGATCCTGTTAGAGAGTTAGGTGGGATCTCACTTTGTGATTCACAGTTCACAAGTAAGTATGAGCAAAGTGTGCTGGCAGGGGCAATAGTGGAGAGTTGCATTGAGGACACACTGCTGTCTAAGCTTTGCTCAGCTGGATAGAAGCTTATCCCAGGAAGATCAATGAAAAGGATAATAATAGAGAGACTGCAGTTAATCTGTGAGATACTGGCACAACTGGCATGTATACTGCCGAAAATAACAGAATGAATGGAGGAGTTCAGTTTAACCATTAGCAGAATAATGTTGCAGGTTATTGCAGGAATATCTCCTGCGATAGAATAACCTTCCCCATGGTATTTCAAGTGTGGGTGTAATGGCTTCAATCAGGCCATTGAGGTTGACCTATTGGAGTATGAAATCCCTGAGTAAGGATCCAATTGATGGGCCAATCAGGGAGTCTGTGCCTTGTACTTGTACTCTTGCTGGTGCCAGTACAGAGCGAGACTGCGGATAGTTGGGAACCTGTCTCGGGGGCAGGGAATTCAGATGGTGTTCGTGGAATTGGAAATGAATAGGGTTGGGAAGCATTTTCCGATCAGGGCCAGTGTGATCTCCTGGACTCGTTTCGATCGCCTCAGGGGGTCGGAGAGGAATTTCCCAGATTTTTTTTCCCCATATTGGCCCTGGGGTTTTCACTCTGGGTTTTCGCCTCTCCCTGGAGATCACATGGTCTGGAATGGGGGGGTGGGGGTGAGTTAATAGGTTGTGATGAACAAAGCATCGTAGCTGTGAGGGACAGCTCGGTGGATAGGATATTCGTATGTAGATAGGCTGGAAAATTGGGCGGGGATCCTGGATTCAGGATTCAATCCTGGACCAGGGAGCGGCGCGGGCTTGGAGGGCCGAAGGGCCTGTTCCTGTGCTGTATTGTTCTTTGTTCTTTGTTCTTTGTTGTTCTTAACTGGGAATGTCAGTTCCTCTGACACCCCCGGAGATAGACTGCTAACTGCTAGCACTCTGTGTACTGTGGGTAGAGTTTGTAAATAAAGGGATTTTGGTGAAGGGACGTTTGCCTCCAAAGACTTATTACAGTAAGAATCAAAAATATCAGTGCTTCTGAATCGCGCTGCAGAAGCCTGTGGGCGGGGCTTATCGCGCCCAAAACCCTGCAGCTCTGATCGGCGCCTCCAACTGCGCATGCGCAGAAAAAAATGGTAGAATGCTGCTCCACTGCCACATCCCTCCCAGGCCGGATACAGACATTGCCCCACCCCCACAACATTACTGACCCTCTTATCCCCCCCACACCCCCGCCACCCAGACCGATCGCAGGGCTCTCCTCCCCTTTCACCCCCACTGATCACAGGCAGAGTGGCAGCGGACCCTCCTTCCCCTCCACTGATCTCAAGCAGAGAGCCGTTGGACCCCCCCATCCCCCCCCACTGATCACAGGCAGAGTGGCAGTGGACCTACCTTCCCCCTCCACTGATCTCAAGCAGAGAGCCATTGGACCCACTTCCCCCTCTTCCCCCGATCTCAGGTAGAGAGCCATTGGACATTCGGCACTTATCTCCTCACTAACCCTCACTGATGGAGCGCCTGAATTGGACTTATATGGAGCATGTCTGTTTCGTGCCGATTCCGGATGGGCGAACGCGGTGGTAAAGGGGGAACTGCCGGTAAAGTTGGGTGTGCAGCCCATTAAGTTAATTGAAATGCATGCAAATGCATTTAAATGGCCGTCGCGCCCGTTTAGGACACGGTCCCGATCGTGGCCATTTTCGGGCCTTGGTAAAGGGGGAACTGGCACAGAGGCGGATGCGGATTGCGCTACTTGCCTCACGCCCGACTTTACCAAGTTTTCATGCCCAAAAACGGGCGCAACTTGATGGTAAAATCAGGCCCAATAGCTGTGCTTTATGATGAATCAGTAACATACTCAAAGAAGCTTTCCTGCAGAGAGACTGGTGATCAGTTGGTTCTTGAGAAGTATAAGGACAAGAGGAAGCGTGGAATTGAGAATTGCACTCATAGTGCTCCCAAGTCTCCCATCAAATTAAAATGTATTGATTTGCCCCACTTTCGCGTATTGTTCATTCAAGCATACCAGGTGTTAGCTCACCATTTCAATTGCTTGTTAATGAATGTGAAGACATGAATTAACAGGACCAATTGATGGATGTGCGATGGGTGGATGATTGGTTAGAGGACAACTTAGTGTCTGTTGGGTCTTATGGATTTCAGAAGTAGGAAATAACCACGTTTTTAGAAACAAAATGCTGGAGCTTTCTTCAAATCTATTTCACAGATCTCACCATGTGCTGAGGGATAGATGATACGTTGTTGGTCAGTACCTGACCACAGTGCAGTATCAATATGGTGGCCTGTGCACATGTGTACATATATAGCTCCCAATTGGAACAATACAACAATATAATAGTGTCAATTGGGGTGACAAGGAGTTGGGTGGAGTGTGGATCAATGTGCGATTGAGTAAAAAGAATTTGTTTTTCCTTGTGGTTGCACACCAGCTAAATATTGATAGAACAAAATCTCTTGCAGTTAACAAATAATCTCAGTTTATCTGTAGGTTTGCCATGTGCAATTGAAGGCACTCGGGGATGCAAGTCCAATTGCAAGTCCGATGCTATTCGGGGATGTAAGTCCAATTCTGGCTATTGTCATCACCGGGGAAGCTTACACCTCTGCCAACATAGTAAACAATTAATCCATCATCTGCCTTATGCATTTTTTTGCAGTGTTATGATCTTAGGACAGACCTCAAATTTCTGGTAAGATCTGGTTAGGGACCAATAACATTTTGTTTGACTCAAGTGAATAACGCCTCAAGATTTCACAGATTTTGAACAAAAAATGAACTTTACTAGAAATATAAAACAATTTACAATATCTACCTATACTCTAACATTCAAGATTAATATGAAGTTCATGTGAATTAACAGGCAGCCTGTGGTCGAACACACCACACTGCACATGGATTTCTCAAAAATCCATCCAGATGTCAGTAAATAATGTTAAGCCAATCAATCTCAATTTTACTCTGTCTCTGCCTCACAAGAAAATCCAGTCTTCACCTTTGAATATCTAACCTGGAAACTCTCTCCAAAGGTTGATCCAACTCTGACAGCATCAATGACGACCCATCTCTCAGGGTTTCAATCTCATCTCCTGAGCTTCCGTTCCCCCAGATTTCTGAGTGTACACTCAAGCACCAATTCAACTCTGCTCTTTGGCTGTGCCCAGCAGAACACTACTGCTCCAAAGGGTTACCGTTGCCCCAACAGCCCTCTGCACCAAGTCACCCAATTTAGGCAGCCTTCTTGAATGTCCAGGGTATCTCCTGAGTGTTTTCAATTACCAAACTTGGATGGCATCGACAACAGCCTACCTCACAGGCTTTCAATCTCATCTCCCAAAATTCCAGTCCCTGGATTCCCAAGTATACACTCAAACACCAATTACAGATCTTTGGCCATGCCCAGCAGAGTACTACTGCTCCAAAGGAGTAATTTTGCCCAATGATCAGAAGCTCAGAGTCACCAACTCAGCTGCCTTCATCACTTAAAGTCTGTTTCCTGCAGCCCGTTTCCTGTCTGGCGCCTGTTTCTCTGCTCCTGTCTTTGTACTTGAACTGAGACATTTTCTCGTCCCCTGTCTCCGTTCTGGGACTTTTCCTTTTGGGACCTCTTCCTATCCGATTTCTCTGTCTACTCTGCTTAGGATACTTTCCTCTATGGCACTCCGCTCCTGGTCACTGAACCCGAGGTTGTGCTATTTTGCTTCTGGTACAGGCACACCGGGCTCAAAGAATGTAAAAATGCCAGTCTGCTCATATGCAGCCTCGTCCAATTCTGTGCATACACAAAAGCTCTGAGGTCCATTGCAAGTTGAAGTTCCTGACCTCCATTCTTAACCTTGAGGTAAAATTGACTTTCATAACAGCAGCCAATTGGAAGGAAAGGCAAACAAAAAAAGTTGAGGGCGGTGGTGACTTTCCGAGCCAGTGGTAGTATGTGATCACCAGATCCAACAGAGTATTGTTCTTCTTCTTGTAGATCAGAGGTGCCTGCAACCACCTGATATGATATGATATGATATGATAGGGAATACTGCTGTTCTGAGACATTATGAATCATAGAACTCATACAGTGCAGAAGGAGACCATTTGACCCATCGAGCCTGCACCGAAACAATCCCACCCAGGCCCTATCACCACAACATATTTACCCCACAAATCCTCCTGACACTAAGGGGCAATTTAGCATGGCCAATCCACCTAACCTGCACATCTTTGGACTTTGGGAGGAAACCAGAGCACCCAGAGGAAACCCACACAGACATAGGGAGAATGTGCAAACACAGCACAGACAGTCACTCGATGTCGGAATTGAACCTGGATCCCTGACGCTGTGAGGCAGCAGTGCTAACCACTGTGCCACCGTGTTGCCCTTAAGGAAGCCTGTGCATCTTATCACATGGGTAGTGGCAACTATAACCTCAATCCTCTGTCGCTTCTTTGTCCGTTGTTCACTAACAACTTTCTCCAAAGTAGGTCTCTGCTGTTGCTAATTGTCTTCCTCATGAAGTTGGTGTGCATTTTGGTGATAGTGACCACAATTCGGTTACGTTCACCTTAGTGATGGAAAGGGATAGGCATGAACCTCGGGCCAGTGGTTTTAGCTGGGGGAAGGGTAATTATGAGGCTATTAGGAGAGAATTAGGAAACATAGGTTGGACTAGGAGATTACAGGGACTGGGAACGTCCGACATGTGGAGTTTTTTCAAGGAGCAGCTACTGCGAGTCTGTGATAGGTATGTCCCTGTCAGGCAAGGAGGAATTGGTAGGGCTAGGGAACCGTGGTGCACCAAAAAAGTTTCTTTGTTGGTTAAAAAGAAAAAGGAGGCTTATGTTCGGATGAGACGTGAGCACTCGGGTAGTGCACTAGAAAGCTTTAGATTGGCTAAGAGGGAGTTGAAGAGCGAGCTTAGAAGGGCTAAAAGGGGACATGAGAAGACTTTGGCGGATAGGGTTAAAGAGAATCCTAAGGCGTTCTATAGGTATGTCAAGAACAGAAGGTTGGTTAGGGCAAGTTTAGGGCCAGTTATAGATGGCAGAGGGAAGTTATGTGTGGAACCGGAGGAGATTGGTGAAGCATTGAACCAATATTTCTCTTCGGTGTTCACGCAAGGGGACATGAATATAGCTGAGGAGGACACTGGGTTGCAAGGGAGTAGAATAGACAGTATTACAGTTGATAAGGAGGATGTGCAGGATATTCTGGAGGGTCTGAAAATAGATAAATCCCCTGGTCCGGATGGGATTTATCCAAGGATTCTCTGGGAGGCAAGAGAAGTGATTGCAGAGCCTCTGGCTCTGATCTTCAGGTCGTCGTTGGCCTCTGGTATAGTACCAGAAGATTGGAGGTTAGCGAATGTTGTCCCATTGTTTAAGAAGGGGAACAGAGACTTCCCCGGGAATTATAGACCGGTGAGTCTCACTTCTGTTGTCGGCAAGATGTTGGAAAAAATTATAAGGGATAGGATTTATAGTTATTTGGAGAGTAATGAATTGATAGGTGATAGTCAGCATGGTTTTGTGGCAGGTAGGTCGTGCCTTACTAACCTTATTGAGTTTTTTGAGAAAGTGACCAAGGAGGTGGATGGGGGCAAGGCAGTGGACGTGGTATATATGGATTTTAGTAAGGCGTTTGATAAGGTTCACCATGGTAGGCTTCTGCAGAAAATGCAGATGTATGGGATTGGGGGTGATCTAGGAAATTGGATCAGGAATTGGCTAGCGGATAGGAAACAGAGGGTGGTGGTTGATAGTAAATATTCATCATGGAGTGCGGTTACAAGTGGTGTACCTCAAGGATCTGTTTTGGGGCCACTGCTGTTTGTAATATTTATTAATGATCTGGATGAGGGTATAGTTGGGTGGATTAGCAAATTTGCTGATGACACCAAAGTCGGTGGTGTGGTAGACAGTGAGGAAGGGTGTCGTAGTTTGCAGGAAGACTTAGACAGGTTGCAAAGTTGGGCCGAGAGGTGGCGGATGGAGTTTAATGCGGAGAAGTGTGAGGTAATTCACTTTGGTAGGAATAACAGATGTGTTGAGTATAGGGCTAACGGGAGGACTTTGAATAGTGTGGAGGAGCAGAGGGATCTAGGTGTATGTGTGCATAGATCCCTGAAAGTTGGGAATCAAGTAGATAAGGTTGTTAAGAAGGCATATGGTGTCTTGGCGTTTATTGGTAGGGGGATTGAATTTAGGAGTCGTAGCGTTATGTTGCAACTGTACACAACTCTGGTGCGGCCGCACTTGGAGTACTGTGTGCAGTTCTGGTCCCCACATTACAGGAAGGATGTGGAGGCTTTGGAGAGGGTGCAGAGGAGGTTTACCAGGATGTTGCCTGGTATGGAGGGGAGATCCTATGAGGAGAGGCTGAGGGATTTGGGATTGTTTTCGCTGGAAAGGCGGCGGCTAAGAGGGGATCTTATTGAAACATATAAGATGATGAGAGGTTTAGATAGGGTGGATAGTGATAGCCTTTTTCCTCTGATGGAGAAATCCAGCACGAGGGGGCATGGCTTTAAATTGAGGGGGGGTAGTTATAGAACCGATGTCAGGGGTAGGTTCTTTACCCAGAGGGTGGTGAGGGATTGGAATGCCCTGCCAGCATCAGTAGTAAATGCGCCTAGTTTGGGGGCGTTTAAGAGATCCGTAGATAGGTTCATGGACGAAAAGAAATTGGTTTAGGTTGGAGGGTCACAGTTTTTTTTTTTAACTGGTCGGTGCAACATCATGGGCCGAAGGGCCTGTTCTGCGCTGTAATGTTCTATGTTCTATGTTCTATGTTCATCCAAAGTCCACTCTGGGGCTGCCACCCCAAAGGGACAAAACAGTCATTGGACCAGTTAGCAACTATGTACTGGTACAGCTGACCTCCGATTGTTCCCGGTTAGTGGGCAGTGGTCGTTGGCCGGTTGATACCATAGGCAATAAATGCTGGCCTAGTCAGCGATGTCCATATTCTACAAATGAATAAAAATATCACAACTGGGCATATGCTTTCAATTTGGCTGACAAAATCGGGGACAAATGCTTTCCGGCTGGTTGGTTTTTGGTTGCTCTGGTTGACCCCAGGTAAATGTCGATTATCTTGGTTAAGATCTGTCCCGGTTACAACTGTTTTTTTCTTCTGGGATAGTGCCACCCATCCTGACATTTGTTTGAGGACCTCCAAACTGTAGAAATAAGCATCCCACAGCAATTTCTCATAGCAACTATTTTCACCATTTCTTAGAAGAAACTAAGAAAGTGCCTGTGAGCACTGAACCTTTATTAATCTCAAGGCTACTGACTTGAACTGGTTACCATGAGATGCCAAGCAATCTCGTCTGTTTCAATAGCAACTTTCCCAAACCTCGGAAACCCCTGCTGGAACTGTTCCATTCAAATTGAGGTTCGAATATCTTTATAATGTCTTAGTGAAATATTATTAGTAACATGCCTCCCCAAAGTGAGTTACACGCATGCTCCCAGAACCCCCCTCTGTTGAATCTGGAAGTGGGGACGCAACCCCAACCAGTGGGTTGCAGTTGCATTTCCAATTTAACTCATCCCCTGCTCCTCTCCTATCCAGTAAGAAGTCTCACAACACCAGGTTAAAGTCCAACAGGTTTATTCGGTAGCAAATACCATAAGCTTTCGGAGCGCTGCTCCTTCGTCAGATGGAGTGTGACGAAGGAGCAGCGCTCCGAAAGCTTATGGTATTTGCTACCAAATAAACCTGTTGGACTTTAACCTGGTGTTGTGAGACTTCTTACTGTGTTCACCCCAGTCCAACGCCGGCATCTCCACATCATGAGTACCTCTCCTATCCAACATATGGGCCTAAAATTCCACCTAATGTGCCTGCCCCTGGTTAGTATTTTACTGGGGAATGTGTGTATATATCTGTGCATGCACTTGCTTGCATGTGTGTGCACGCGGGAGAATTCTGAAGAAATTACCTTTGGAAAGTACACAGATTTAAAACAGCAGTCTCTTGCTTTCCTATTTGTTGTGGCTGATATTACAGTAATTACAGTTTTTGTGTGTCCAATGTTTGTGTTCATTTGAAATACTCCTCCAAACAATCTAAATATTGTCCCTGCCTGGTTCCCATCCACCTAAAGTAGCTTTTGGCTTTTGCCTCAACTTAATCACAGTGTAAGGATTAATGAGTATGTACCTCAGATGCAGCTGCCATTGTGAAATTAACTGAAGCTTTTATGACATGATTTAATCAGAGGCGTGCCTCTTGCAAACAAGCACCACAATCCTTAAAAACTGCATTAGGTGCAACTAGTACTATTAATTTTTCAAACAATGTCAATTTTCTTGAAAGCCGAAGAAAATATGTTGCATGATTTCCCAATTGTTTTGGTTCAGGATTGCGTGCGGCAGCTGCTTCTTGTGGACATGAAGCAGGGACATTGCGACTGAATTGGTTTGCTTCTCGCACCAGTTAGATGATGTCACTATTATGTAACCCTGAAACAGTGTAATCAGCAACAATATTTTGCCCAGCGCCAGTTTTGTAATTGTGACTAGAGTAAACACATCCATGAATAAAATAAGAAGAAAAATGGTCATGTTATAATCAGCTGTGATCCCAAATGGTATCCAAAGATTTGCGCTGAAATATGTATTTGCGGGATGTCAGACGTGGACAGGACTGGACTCTCAGTGGTGGAATAGCCTGTCACCATTCATCAGCTAAGATTCTTGCATAATGAATGTTGACTTCATATGAGGTTTCTCAGGGTTCTCAGTGCCATTCAAACCATTAGCGTGAATAGTTCAGAAAAACCTTAAAGATGAGGAGAAATAGGGAGGAAAACTGGAAATAAAGTCACAGGCCAATGCTACTTTATATGACTCTTATGCTGCTCTTATTTTTGATTTTATATGTGAATTACCTCAAGTGCTACAGTAGGCATCATTTAATAGATGTTTACGTTCTGTTGCCTCCCACGTCACTTGTACACCATTCTTTTACTGTGGGAACCATGTCTACCCATTCCAATGTTTTGGATTCTGGGAGGTAATAAAGAACCATAAACAGTGGAGAAGCATATCACTCTGCAAATCTCTCCTCCTGCTTGGTAATTACAATTCCAACATAGCAGTTAAATTGATTGAACAAGGATGGAACTGTCAGTGCTTGTGCCTCCATTTATTTACTGCTGAAGTATGGCGAGAAGTCAAGCAATAAAGTTCAAAGATGCCGATGGCGCTTAACAGTGTGAGTTTAGATAAAGATTCAAGACCGTACACAAAATGCTGGGTACGTTAAATGTGAACTTCCAAACATTTAGCAATTCACACATCATAGAATTAATGTCGAGGTCTACAAACTACAGACTTATCAAAAGCAATCAAGTGCATCAGCAAACAGGCCATTTCACTCAATAAAATAAAACCCGTTTACAGATTCACAGCTATCTGGCAAATCTCTAGACATAAACCATCATTCTGCACAGAAGCTGACAACCACTTCTGGACTGCATTAGGTGTACTAAGCAGAGATAGTACTGACAGATAAATAATAAAACACTTAGCTATTATTACAGCTTGCAATATCCCAGGCAAGTACAATATGTTCATTCTTTGTATTTTATTTCTTTCCTGACAACACCATGATAACAAAATGATATGCATTGCTTCAGAGATTATTTATTTTATTTTTATTCAACTAAACCATTCCTTATAACTGATATAATCAGACATTTTTTTTCTTTTTATTTCAAACAATTTAATGACTCAAGGCCAAAATGAAGGGCATGCTTTATTTTGCTGCTAATAATATTTTGAAATACAATTTCAATAATAAGGGTACAAAATAAAATGGCCAATTAAAATGCACTTGTACTAATGCTGCCTTGCACTTTCAACCAGCTGAATTTAAATTTAACCAGGGTAAATGATAGTTCACTGATTCTCTTCTTCCGCAATGTTTAGCAAGTGAGAGATTGTTGAAGAACATTTCAAAGCAGGAAAGCAATAATTTAAGATTTGATTTGATTTGATTTATTATTGTCACATGTATTAACATACAGTGAAAAGTATTGTTTCTTGCATGCTATACAGACAAAGCATACTGTTCATAGAGAAGGAAACAAGAGAGTGCAGAATGTAGTGTTACAGTCATAGCTAGGGTGTAGAGAAAGATCAACTTAATGCAAGGTAGGTCCATTCAAAAGTCTGACAGCAGCAGGGAAGAAGCTGTTCTTGAGTCGGTTGGTACGTGACCTCAGACTTCTGTATCTTTTTCCCAATGGAAGGAGGTGGAAGAGAGAGGTCCAGGGTGCATGGGGTCCTTAATTATGCTGGCTGCTTTGCTGAGGCAGCGGGAAGTGTAGACAGAGTCAATGGATGGGAGGCTGGTTTGCGTGATGGATTGGGCTACATTCACGACCTTTTGTAGTTTCTTGCGGTCTTGGGCAGAGCGGACACCATACCAAGTTGTGATACAATCAGAAAGAATGCTTTCTATGGTGCATCTGTAAAAGTTGGTGAGAGTCGTAGCTGGCATGCTACATTTCATTAGTCTTCTGAGAAAGTAGAGGCGTTGGTGGGCTTTCCTAACTATAGTGTTGGCATGGGGGGGACAAAGGCAGATTGTTGGTGATCTGGACACCTAAAAACTTGAAGCTCTCGACCCTTTCTACTTCATCCCTGTTGATGTAGACAGGGGCTGTTGATGTAGACAGGGGCATGTTCTCCTCTACGCTTCTTGAAGTCGATGACAATCTCCTTCATTTTGTTGACATTGAGGGAGAGATTATTGTTGCCGCACCAGTTCACCAGATTCTCTATCTCATTCCTGTACTCTGTCTCATCATTGTTTGAGATCTGTCCCATTACGGTGGTGTTGTCAGCAAACTTGAAAATCGAATTAGAAAACCCATTTTCCTGCTTGGGATATGGAGGTCCGAATGATCAACTTTCTGAGCCTGCGAAAGGCAAATATCCTGACACCCCAGTACTAAGGAAAACAGTATATCACAAGCTAGATCTCTCAGGCCACATATATGAAGACAAAGTGAAGTCTGAAATAGAATAAAGACAACAAAACTGAATGAATGCAAGTTGCTTAGCCTAACTTAATTCTTACTGCTCCAATGTTTAATGACCAAATCTACACAGAGCGAAAGGACAAGATATGGAACGAGTTGTGAATCTTTGCAGACAGATCCTTTAACAGCCCTTAAACAGTGAAGAGTGCAATTAATGGAGAGAAACTGTCTAACAAATTAGTATGTACCAAATTAATTGCATATTTTATCTTGTATCAGTTTTCAGATGAACATGTTCATGCTCATTGTATGTGATGAATGGTTATTTGTATTGTAGCCTGCCATTGAACAGGAAACAGCACCACTGGAAAATGCAATGATAATTGCAGTAACCCAAGTCATGGACAGCGCTTGGATCATCATTCATGATTCCTCCCATTGCTGCAATTAGTGTTTTGAAATAATAGTGGTAGATTGGGCATCTGTTTTATTTTAAGTCAAAACAGACTAGGGGTGGGATTTTCCCCCCAAAAATTCAAAGTTTCCAATTTGCATAAATATAAGGAGTAAATCCTGCTGTTTTTTTCAGTGGGAGTTTAAAGAAAGAATCTCCCACACTCTGTGCACTGCAGAGTGCACTAGCGTGATTCACTCCCGAAATCAGTGGGCGAGCCCTAGTCCCACTGGAGAGGTTGGCAGCATAGCACCGAGCGGCCGATCTGTCAGAGCTGAGATCGACGCATGCGCAGTGGCTCTTGACTGCTGGCTCGCTCGATCACTGGCCAGGCCTGCAACCCCGCAACACCCCACGGCCCGATGGCAGGTCTCCCAGACATGTCAGGGCTTGCCTCGACCACTCCCCCCTTCCTGGCCTGCCCCAATCCCCGCCCCCTGCAGTCCCGATCCCCCAGCAGGCTGCAGGGGGCACCCCGCTGGCGCCCGACCCTCTGGGGTCCTCGATTGCCCCCCTTCACTCAAGTGGGGTCAGACTGCCAGCTCCCCGCACGTGAGAAGCTATAGTAAACCCCGCTGGAATGAAGCACTCTTGCCAGGTGGGGGAGAGGCTAGTGGGCCCGGAGATTTCATTCCCGGGCCTGCTTATGATATTCAAATAGCATTTAAATGAGAGGCTGCATAGATTAGGCAGCTCCGCACTGATTTCCGTGGAGCTGACGGTGACAGAAATCAGATGCTGGGAGACATGCAGAGACCCGGGTGTCAAGCGTGGATCATGCAAATCGGCCGCCTCTAG
Source organism: Mustelus asterias (assembly GCF_964213995.1). Classification (NCBI taxonomy): domain Eukaryota; kingdom Metazoa; phylum Chordata; class Chondrichthyes; order Carcharhiniformes; family Triakidae; genus Mustelus; species Mustelus asterias. The sequence goes on along the minus strand of NC_135806.1, from coordinate 81,565,786 downwards.
AGTCTCCTGGTCCGCGCTAAAAAAGCAGTGCAGTGGGGTGGGAGAATTGCTCCCTGGATTTTTAATATTTTGTTAATGGGGTTTTAGTAGCTAGTCAGCTGTAAATAATCATTAATTACATGCCAGGATCAATTTGCCCATTTTTACATGAAATACGCATTTCTAGCTCATGTGTAAATGCTAGTTTAAAGGTAGCTAATGCACTTCTTTCTAGATGGACTGTCCGATTAATGTAAAAGGGAGTCTGTGCAATCAACTGTCTAATCTACTTAGGGTCTTTGCAATTGTGCCATGAAGAGATCCAGCAAGTAAAACTCTCTAAACTTGGCTTTGACCTGAATGAGAGTGTGTGGCCTGAGACAGGTTTCTCGGATATTCTTTTGAACTGTACTTTGATTGACATGTTTTTCATCTTCCACATTTCACAGGGTCCAGAAGCATATGTCAAGACGGGAGTTTAGATTCTCTACTTCTCTCTTGACTGCACTGCTACATTGGTGGAGGCAAACCAAGGACGTCTGAATATTTTTTGTCTCAAAAAATGTAAATTGTTTAAAGTAATGCTGGGAATTTCTAAAAGCTTATGGACTTTCATTGGAAGTAATGCATTGGAAACAGGCGGCACGGTGGCACAATGGTTATCAATGCTGCCTCACAGCACCAGGGACACGGGTCAATTCCAGCCTTGGGTGACTGTCTGTGTGGAGTTTGCATGTTCTCCCCGTGTCTGCGTGGGTTTCCTCCCAGTCCCCTGGTTTCCTCCCGCAATCCAAAATGTGCAGGTTAGGCGGATTGGCCATGTCAAATTGCCCCTTAATGTCCAAAGATGCGTAGTTTGGGTGAATTAGTCATGATAAATGCACAGGGATACAAGGGTGGGGGAGTGGGTGGACTTAGATCAAAAGCTGTCTTTCAGAGAGTTGGTGCAGACTCAATATACCGAATGGTTTCACTATCTGCTCTTGCACTGTAGGGATTCTATGAATACTATGGAAAATATAAATTAGCTGGACCATGGTGATTCATTTGGCTATAATCTAAATTTTGTTATTTCTAATTTCTAATTTTACCTCGTTATAAATCAGACTTATAGTTATTGTAATATAATCTGCCAGAATCTGCTCATTTGCCAGTGAGGTTTAGAATCACTGTGGATGAATTTCTGTGGTGATTCTCCTGTATATTTTATTTTTTAGGGCGGGACTTGCAAACAATTTGCTGAGTTACAGTGAACAAGTATGAGAACCCCATGGGATATTCAGCCCAGCTGCTGCACACCCACTTATTGATGATAAACTGGTTTACATTTTTATTCAGGAAACCAGTATCTCCCAGGTTATTTTTATGGATGAGATCATGTTTTGGTACATAGGAAGACTAGGCTTGTCTTCAAAAATGATCCTTTGCGCTGGACATAAAATATGCAACGGATGTCCAAAGGCCAAGGTGTAAGGTATCATTCATCCTCATGAAGGTGGCCCTCTGACACAGACTCTTAACTGCTGTCCCTGACTTCACTGTCTGCTCTTGCTCATTTGTGATGTGCAAGTCACTATGTGAAAACCCAACTATCACTCTAGCTGGTCCCACCAAACTGTGAATATCTGAGTCAGTGCATGGTCTTCATAACTCTAGTGACTGTGCACCTTAAAGCAAGTAAACTTCTTTGAGGAGTGAATATCACCATGGGCAACCTTGAACTACTACTATTGGATAGGCGAAGGCTTTGTGGGAGTACTATCAAGTAAGATTTCTTAGAATAGGGGATCAGTTAGCTCAGTTGGCTGGACTGCTAGTTCATAATGCGGAGTGATGCGAACAACGCCAATTCTCGTACTGGCTGAAGTTATTCATGAAGGCCCCACCTTCTTAACCTTGCCCCTTGCCAGAGGTGTAATGGCCCTCTGGTTAAAATCAATGCCAGTCAGCCCTCTCAATAAGGCAGAGCAGCCCATGGTCCTTGGGGACTACTTCTTGAAGTAGTCATTATCTAAATGGTCACAGTTCAGTCACTGCTGACATCAAGTTAACACGACTGATTGTTTTAAGCCATGTGACTGATACTTAATTCCATCATTGGGCAGATGGCAGGCCTATGTCAATTATATGAGAGCTTCTTAAGTAGTGATTATCTCTTCCCCTTTTAAGTGCACAATACAATCAGGAACATTGAGACTTTGCTGTTCTGTAGTAGTTCCTCCTCTCCATGTGTTCCCTGCAAACAATGGAAGTCACCTCCAGTTATCTGCCTTAACCTGGTGTTCAATCATAGGAGGGCGAGAAGAGACCGACAAGTGAAAGTAATAGTACCTAATGAATGGAGAGCATTCGTTAAGAGGGAGGAGTGACATTGCATTAAGATGAGGGTGCATATTAGTGGTGGATGAATAGATGGAATGTGAGGAAGTGCACAGACAGTGAGGATGAGTGCTCCTGAAAGGACAAAGAGTCATCCAGAGTAAAAATGTTCGCTCTGTCCTCTCTCCACAGTTGCTGTCAGGCCTGCTGAGATTTTCCAGCATTTTCTGTTTTTGCTCCTGAAAGGTAACTAGCCTGAGGAGTGCGGTCTGGAGTAAACTGGAGAAGGCAGAATGAGCCTATTATTGGGATATAGGGCATTATGCCATTGCTTTCACCATCTATACTTTGTTTAGGTCACTGAACTGCTTCCTTCACTGGATCCAAAATATTAGCACCACATTCCTGCTGCTGACCTCTTGTGCAGCCTCCAACCACACCTTTTCTGTGCCACCAACAGGCTTTCCCAACCCACCCCCTTCATTAATCTCCTCCTGGGACCTTACGACACCTGCAGCACATTCAGGGAAGTCTCACTGAAGCACTGTGCATGTTAACCCATTCAGACACCTTTGCAATAGTTCTTTGTCTTTCCATGCTTCAACTGCTTTGAGACTGACTTTTACACAGAAGTGCTGGCCCCACCCACCAGCGGAAAGTCGAGGCAAGCCCACCTTTGCCGGCTTGGGAAGTCATGACCAGATCTTACAGTCGGCATGCGGGTAACTTGCCTGAAGTTGTGGTTCCGCCCCCATGTAGAAGGAAGCTGCTGCCTCCAAAGCCTCGTCAATGCCAGCAGCATCTCCGGGAGTGGTGGCCACTGCTGGGACTGCAATCAGTCTCTCATGTGAAACCACGGGAGGAAGTTAAGTGGCGTGGCCTTGTCAGGGTCAGTCAGAAAGGCCCATCAAAGGTGGAGGGAATAGGGGTGGCAGTGATCTGGAGACCAGGGGGCAAGTGAGCAAACATGGGCAGCCCTTTCCACTGGATATGTTCTTTGGGCACAGGAGTCTGAAGAAATGTAACCTCCCCTGCACATACACCCGCTGAGCCTGCAGACAGTCCACCAGTAATGGGCACCTCCATTTCCCACCTACCCCCTCAGTTGGCCATAAATGGGCCTCAAATGGCCTAAGGGTTGGCAGGCCACTTACTCTACTGCTGTCAATGGATATGGTAACTCCCTGCCATCCCATCCAATCTTACACCTCCCCACCTGCTAACCCACTCCTGAGGTGGGCGAGGGGGTGGGTCGTAAAATTCTGTTCTGAAGTCTCCATTTAAATACTGAAGTTCAGCTCACATCATGTGACTTGTCATCAAGTTAAAAATCCACTAACAGAAGCATTGCATTTACTTCCAACTTTCCCATGAACCATGCAGACGCTACGACAATGGATGAATGAACACTGCTCGACAATCACCAGGCAAGACTGCTCTCTTCCTGTTGGGGAGCACTTCAGTGGTCACGGGCATTCGGCCTCTGATCTTTGGGTAAGCATTCTCCAAGGCAGCCTTCACGACACATGACAGCGCAGTCGCTGAGCAGAAACTGATAGCCAAGTTCCGCACACATGAGGACGGCCTAAACCAGGATGTTGGCTTTATGTCACACTATCAGTAACCCCACAGCTTGCCTCCTGGACTTGCAGAATCTCACTGGCTGTCCTGTCTGGAGACAATACACATCTCTTTAACCTGTGCTTAATGCTCCCTCCACTCACATTGTCTGTATCTTTAAGACCTGGTTGGCTGTAGAGATTTGCATTCTAATCAGTATTCTGTAACTTGATTTTGTGTCTCTGTATGCCCTGTTTGAGAGCAGATATCCACTCCATCTGACGAAGAAGCAGCGCTCCGAAAGCTAATGGCATTTGCGACCAAATAAACCTGTTGGACTTTAACCTGGTGTTGTTAAAACTCTTACTCTAAGACATTACTAACAGTATTTACTGGGCAGGAGACTTCAACACCATTTAAGTATGATTAAGCGAGAATTTTAAAAGAACAAAGATGAAAGGATGCAGGTAAAAGGCGAGAAAATAGAATTAGACAGTTCCAATTGAAGAGCGACTGCCGACACAAAAATGATGGTCCGAACAACAGGAAACTCCATTGACAACGGTAGGATCATAAGGTCCTGCTGCGAGCGAGCAGTGCGCCACCTTCCATGCTGCCAAACACACTGTGGACAGGGAGAAAATCCAGCCAATAGTCTGTATTCACAATGTTTATCACATATTCTAGCCCCTCGGTAAACTGCAGGCTGAAGGGCCTTGGAAAGTGATTTTTCCTCATTGCATCTTTGCAGTATCTGCCCCAATAAGGCACCCCTCAGCACATCGTCCTGGACCTTGGAACGTGCTAGTTTGCAACACTTAGTCATGGAGAACACTTTGCACTGGAAGCCTGTCCACCATCTGAAAGGCACAAGTCAGAAGTGTGATGGAATACTCCCCACTTGCCTGGATAGGTGCAGCTCCAACAACACTCAAGAAGCTTGACACCATCCACGGCAGAGCAGCCCGCTTGATTGGCATCACATCCACAAACATCCACTCTCTCCACCACCGATCTATCTACAAGATGCACTGCAGAAATTCACCAAAGATCCTGAGACAGCACCTTCCAAACCCACGACCACTTCCATCTAGAAGGACAAGGGCAGCAGATACATGGGAACGCCAGCACCTGCAAGTTCCTCTCCAAGCCATTCACCATCCTGACTTGGAAATATATCGCCGTTCCTTCGCAGCCGCGGGTCAAAATCCTGGAATTCCCTCCCTAGTGGCATTGTGGGTCAACCCACAGCACATGGACTGCAGTGTTTCAAGAAGGCAGCTCACCACCACCTTCTCAAGGGTAACTGGGGATGGGCAGTCGATGCTGGCCAGCCAGTGACGCCCATGTCCCACGAATGAATAAAAAAAGGACAAGCAAATTTCATGTAAATTAAAGAATGTATTTTATTGAGTCGATGGGCCTCCAGCCACAGTTGATGTTTTGCTCAGTGTACAGCCCTGGGAACAGCCTGTGGGACACAGGGGCCTGTCTTATGAACTGCTGAGGATGAACCCTAACAAAAGCCACTGCAGCTTTTACTGGACCTGCTTTGCAAAGGCACATTACAGTAGAAGGTTGACAACGGTCTCTTCCCCAACACAGCCACCACAAGGGCAGCATGCAGAAGGGTGAGACTTGAGGTGGCACAGTGGTTAACATTGCTGCCTCACAGTGCAAGGGAAGAGGGTTCGATTCCCAGCTTGGGCCACTGTCTGTGTGGAGTCTGCACGTTCTCCCCTTGTCTGTGTGGGTTTCCGCCCACAGTCCAAAGATGTGTGGGTTAGGTGGATTGGCCATGCTAAATTGCCCCTTTGTGTCAGGGGGACTAGTTAGGGTAAATACATGGGGTTATGGGGATAGAGCTTGGGTGGGAATGTGGTCGGTGCAAACTCGATGGGCCAAATGGCCTCCTTCTGCACTGTCGCATTCTATGATCTATGCGGCATGCAGGAAGGTTCTGAGGGGTTGGCCTCTTCTCAACATCAGCCAAGCTACACCTTGGTGCTAGTTTGAAAGTTCTGGTGATGAGGCATCCTATCAAATATTTTGTCAATCTGCTCAGCGAACCATCCGACAGGATTCACCATCCCATTTCCCCACAGAGCCTCATGAATATTACATTTGAACCAGTGCCTGACAGACTTGTGTGCCGGAATTTCACCAGCACACCCACTCCCGAATTGGGGCGGGCGAGACTCGCAGAACGACATTCTCCGTTGGCCTCAGGCAGGATCATATGAGCCTCGGGTGGGCGAGGCGGTAAATTTCCAGCAGTGGTCTAAGGTGTTTTCTGGATAAACTTCTCCATGTGGGATAAATGGTATGGTGTGATCACATGATGTTTGGATACCCAGGGTCTACACACAGCTTGATGCAGCCACACACAAAGGTCGCCATCAGGATGAAGGTGACATTAGATACTTTACTCCCCCTTTGCTTAGAAATGTTTACATTGTGTACCTGCAGACGTAGTCCATTTTCAAATTTAATTTACTGTAAGGACCAGACATGCAGCACATACAGCAACATCAAGAGTGCCTCACAAAAAATCAACATTGCACACTGATCAACCTCGTGATCTGCCTGCTTTGCAGACTGCCTACAGTCATAAACCCTTTTACAAATTGTCCAGTGAACTTCTATTAGAAATATGCACTACCATTGCTGATGCCATTTTCAAACTTTAGTGGCCTCCTGAATACAGGCACGAGAGAGCTCAATTTCTTCCCCCAGTCCTCGGCAAGAATTCTTCCATCTGACTGATTCAACAAGCCATTGCTTCCTCAGTCACAGATTTCATATTGTCAACAATGTGCTGTTTAGACTCCACAAATAGCAATTTGCAGAAAGTTTGGGTCAGTGCCTTTTCCTGGAACTGGACAAATAGTGGAGTTTATTCTGGAGTCACTTCTGGGAAACTTGCAGAGACTTGTTGTGATATAAACGGCTGCCACAGAATCTCCCTGGTACTTCAGGGAAATGGCACAGTGTCATGTGCTTTTCAATGTTTTGACTTGTGAACAGCCACGCGATCTGTTGCAATGCCACAGACTTTGAAGTTAAAGAGAACCAAAGAAAGTTAAAGTGAATTGAACTCTCTTCATTTCATGTTTTAAAAAAAGTTGAATATGGCATACTGTCAAATACTTCATATACGTATAAATCTAAACTGAGCATCTTAGTGGGTAAGAAACTGAGAAAAAAAAACATATTTTCATCTGGCCATGGGAAAAAGCAATGCTGATAATCAGATCAATTCAAGTGTGTACACAAGCTCAGGTGAATTGGCTTAATGGAGTAATGCAAAGTTAATTCATCTGAATTGGTTTTCTGCCCACAAAGCCTGAGATGTGGCACAGAGTCACGTACAGTCAGTGCACTCCACTGATGTCTCTGAGCTCAATCCAGTGCAAAATGAGTGTCAGCTCCTTTAGCCTTGAAATCTCAGAAAATGCATAAATTGAAGTTCGTCAGATCAAAAGGAAAACCAACATTTGCTGTGTGAGCTCATTTGCCAAGAGCCAGCTCAGAGCTCAGCGCAGCTTAGTCCCCATCCCTAATCCCTTTAACTGAAAACCAGCAGGCTCATCTGCCGACTCTTGTCAATCTTGCTACTTGGCACTGCGGTAATGATGAGGAACTACCGACCCATTAACTCTATGGTGCTCCTTTGTCTGAAGCTGGGAGGAAATCAGCTGGGTACTTTTACTATCCCTAAACTTGCACAGCTGTTAGTGAAATTCTACCCATTTAATTCAGCTTAAATCTGTTCTCTGAAAATTTAAAACAGCTAAAATATGGATTTGCCTTGAATGCCAGGGATCATCAGTGCACAAGACCGGAATGATGAACACAGCTACTGTCAACAATAAAATACTGCAAAGCACAATAAACAACCACCTACACAGAAATTCCTCAAAAGAAACAAGAAACATAAGAAAGAGAAGTATTTGTCAAATAATTCCCAGCAAGATTTTGTGCTTTTGTTGTGTTGTCCAAATTAATACTTTTTAAAATTCCTAAAATGGCCTACTGTGTTTAAGTCGCTTTGATGTGGAGATGCCGGCGTTGGACTGGGGTAAGTACAGTAAGAAGTCTCACAACACTAGGTTAAAGTCCAACAGGTTTATTTGGTAGCACAAGCTACAAGCTTTTGGAGCGCTGCCCCTTCATCAGGTGAGTGGGAATTCTGTTCACAAACAGGGCATATAAAGACACAAACTCAATTTACAAAATAATGGTTGGAATGCGAGTCTTTACAGGTAATCAAGTTTTAAAGGTACAGACAATGTAAGTGGAGAGAGGGTTAAGCACAGGATAAAGAGATGTGTATTGTCTCCAGCCAGGACAGTTAGTGAGATTTTGCAAGCCCAGGCAAGTCGTGGGGGTTACAGATAGTGTGACATGAACCCAAGACCCCGGTTGAGGCCGTCCTCATGTGTGCGGAACTTGGCTATCAGACTCTGCTCAGCGACTCTGCATTGTCGTGTGTCGTGAAGGCCGCCTTGGAGAACGGTTACCCGAAGATCAGAGGCCGAATGTCCATGACCACTGAAGTGTTCCCCAACAGGAAGAGAACACCTTTGCCTGGTGATTGTCGAGCGCTGTTCATTCATCCGTTGTCATAGCGTCTGCATGGTCTCCCCAATGTACTATGCCTCGGGACATCCTTTCCTGTCTATACCTTTAAGACCTGATTACCTGTAAAGACTCGCATTCCAACCATTATTCTGCAAATTGAGTTTCTGTCTTTATATGCCCTGTTTGTAAACAGAACTCCCACTCACCTGATGAAGGAGCAGCGCTCCGAAAGCTTGTGCTACCAAATAGACCTGGAGAACTTTAACCTGGTGTTGTGAGACTTCTTACTGTGTTTAAGTCGCTTGCCAGCAGTAATTCTAATGTATCAGATATGAATGTTAGCTCCATGGGCAAGGTGTCAGAAGGTGATCCATGATCTCACAGGAGGAGGGAAAATTAACAGAGATTGGGAGGGGAAAACAGCACAACACATCAGTCCTTAACCATATACTGCCCTTTCACAGTGTACACTGTTTTTGGCCTGTATAAGGTATGTTTCAATGCTCTTTCAGTCTAACTGATCAAATTCATTCAGACCAACGCCAATATCTTCTGATTAAATATTTAACTGCCTTAAATGATTCCAATATCCTGACTTCAACCACCTCGTCACCTGTTTCTGAAAAATAGACCACCGGATAACATGTTTCCTGTGCTGTCCATAACCGCACACTTTTAGACTGACTTTCAGGACAAATGTTGTTGAAGAGAAATGAGTTACAAACAATGATTACAAACACCTGCATTTAAAAGGCCCTTTAACAGGGCACAACTTACCAATGTGCTTCTAGGGGAATTTCACAGTAATTTCATTGATGTTAATGTAAGCCTTACTTGTGACTAATAAATAAACTTTACTTTGAAGTGTTAGCAAGCAACGTTTAACACTGAGCCACATAAAGAGATGTCAGGATAGGTCAAAGAGGGTGGAGTTTCTTCGGGGAGAGGAGAAAAGGTGGGGAGGTAGAAAGATTTAGGAAGGGAATTCCAAAGCCTAGAGTTGAGAAAGTTACAGTCAAGTCAGGATACAAACACCCACATTTTGGATAAGTTCCAATGATGGAAGATGGCAGGTCGGTCAAGAGAACATTGGAATAGCTAAGTCTAAATGCGACAAAGGCATGGGTGAGGGTTTCACTAGCAGATGAATTGAATCAGGACAGAGTCAGGCAATGTTATGCAACTGGAAGTGGGCAGCTTTGGTGATGGAGTGGATATGTAGTCAGAATCTCATCTCAGGGTCAGATAGGATCATGATGGTGAGCAGTCAATTTCAACTTCATAAATTGACAAGGGGAAGGATGGAATCAGTTGGTTAAAAAATGTTGATTATGGAACTGAACTCCCACAAAGATTATGGAGGAAATCTTGAGCCCGCATTCGCCAACCGAGCTCAAGATCCAGAAGTCACAGTTCTTGCCAACGAAAACGCAACTTCGGATCTTCCCTGCCCCTCGCCGGCGACATCATCAGGTTCATGGCCATAGCGAGTGTGAACTTGATTTACATGCATTTTCATATAATTAAATAGTCTCTCACTGTATCTGGACCCTTTGCCCTACCTTCAAACCGTGCTGATGTGACGTTCGGTCAACACAGTTTACATCAGGTTCACAGACATGAACGTGTCTTGAGGGTCTCCCCTGGTGCATAAAGGTAAGTATAGCCCCCGGGGAGAGGGACATGGCCAGGCAGTGCCCTGGCAATGCTCTCTGGCACTGCCCTCTGGCACAGGTTGGCATTGCCAGGTTGGCATTTGGGAGGGGAGCAGGAGCCAATGATCGCAGGTGGGTGGCAGGAGCCAATGATCACGAGGGCGAGCGGAGCATGGGCTGATGATCACGAGGTGAGGGGGTTGGAGTTAACACTGGCTCCGCTTGGGGGTGGGGAGGGTGCCATCTGAGGCTGCCATCGTGGGGTGGGGGAAGGTCTATTGCTGCTCTGATTAGGGGGTCCTTTAAAGAAGGGAGCAGCTGGTTTTGCTGGCATATTTAGGCCTTGTCCCCCTGCATCATGCCATGAATCACACCACCTTGCTTTTTTTTGGCAGAGTGCCATAAGATCTGGAGAGGAAACCGGCTTGTTCCTCTCGCCAGAAAAATCACTGCCAATTTTTAGGTAATATTTTGCCCGTCGGCTTTGCACTTTCCAATATTTTGAGCACTAGTTCTTTTTACATTTTTAACCACAAAACTGCAAACTTTCTGGAACCAAGTGGCAGTGTGGGTCAGAGACTGACCTTTCATCTCTGGGACCTGAGTTCAAATCCTGATGGAATGAAGCTCACTTTGGCCTGCTGATTGTAAAGGTCCTATGGGGAAAGAATTTAGCAATCATCATTTAGTTCTGAATGTGGAAAGGCCTAGCCTACAGCATAGGGCTAATTTAATTCAGCATTAATTGGCAATCTCACTCATGGGAAATGAAAAAAATGTCATATGATACAGTCAGAGATGCGCTCATGAGGTTGGGTCAGAATAGAGGGAGGAGATTATACCTAACCTGTTCTAGGAGTGACTGATCCTGGCACTATAAGCCTGATTTTAACTTAGCACAGCCCACAGGTCCCAGGATCAGGGATGGCAGGGTTGCATCAGTATGAAGAAAGGAAAAAAACGTAACTCCCGGCCTCCTTTAAATGCTGCCACACTGATTCCCACATGAAGCCATGGGAATGGCATGAGGTGAAAAAATAAAAAGAGGGAGAAAGGATATAAATCATTTCCTCCCGTTCATCATCACAGAAGTGCAACAATGTTTGGCGGACAGATTTAGCAGAGAGCTCACAACAACAACATTACGCTCGCTTAGAGAATAATAACAAAACATAGAGCAAGCCCAAGGGAGTCTTCCTGCCTAGCCATAAGGAGAGAATGATTTCATTCTTGTTTAGATGGAACTGCACTCAATTATTTATCTGACATGCAACCTTCTTTTACTTTGGTTACCATGGTTAATGAATAACTAAAACAAGGCCTCAGCTGACTGGAACATAAAACGTGGTTTAAACAAAATCATCTTTACCATTCATCACTTTAAACAATAATTCCTTGTAGTTAGTACACTGAATTAAATGTATAACTTTAGAAACCAACTTTGGATTTGTTGATTTATCTTTCAAACATTTATCCTTAGTGTGTTTATTTGCTTCTTTCATGTAGTTAATTGTTTTTCTGATTCTCTGCCGTTCTCTCTACTTCCCATATGCTTCGTCTCTCTGTTGTTAGGTGCAGGCTTCTTTGGCAGCCTAAGGTCTAAGCCTATCCGTTCTCTTGGATTGGCAGATCTGCTGTGTTTCTTTCCTGAAGCCTATGTTTGGACTTTTCCTTCAATGTTAAGCTCAGCGAGAGAGGAACAGAGGTTCCAAAAGTGCATTGAAGCTATATCTCTGGTGGATGCTTGACAAAAAGCTCAGGAAATAGGCTAGGACTTGCATATGTGACATTCTGGCCACTTTGTTCAGTTTCCAGGTGATAATAATATGCACAGTGCAACAGGTAGGAACAAAATAAAGAGAGGACAGCAGAGGTGCATTGTGGAGGAGCAATATTTGAGGAAATTGAGTGGTCAGCAGTGTCAAAGGCAGCAGATAGGTCAAAAAGAATAAGGAGGGATTGTAAATTGTGACTGCAACCACAGTCACGTAAAATGTTGGTACCGGGCAGGAATCTGACTGGTCGGCTTTGAACAGGGAGCAAAAGCAATATATTTCAGGACATTAAAAAGAAAGGGAAGTGCTGAGATGCGAATTATAGTGAAAGAGGTAGAGGCAGTTGACCAAGTGCTCTTTGAAAAGGCAGGTAAAATGATGCTTTTGAAAGCTCCAAGGCCTGAGCTAAAGAATAGGAGCAAATTGATGAATGCTGATATTTTGGACTGAAGAAAGGACAGAAAGTGGTCTCGGGCTTCATGGAAAGATTATGGCGGAGATGGTGGGAAGTCTGTGGAGTAAGAGAGGACAGGTACCTCAAGGAGGAGTGGGCAAACAAAGACTGGAAGAAGGAGGGTTTGGAGGAGCAGAAACAGCTGCCCTCAATATTGGAATGAAAAACTCCACAACTCCTTCACATTTTGTGGCTGAGGGAAGGTGGAGGGTGTATTGGAAGGTGGTCAGCACTGAACATTTATTGTGTAAAAGAGGAGTTTGGATCTGTTCCTGCTGTCTGTCTTAAATTGAAAAATTGGAAGACAAACAGAAAGCAAATGCACGAGATAAAAAAAAAACTGTAGTAACAAAGAAGGAGGAATAGTTAGAGAAAGATGGCTTCTAAAAATGTTTCACTTTGTGAGCAGCAAGTGTACGTGGGAAAGGTTCTCTACTGGATAAGAATTGTCGATGTAAACATGAAAACCATTTATAGCACACTTTTAGTGCAATTCCATTAATATGTAGATTCCAACATTTAGGAGAAGATGGGGGAAACTGGGAAGGACTCTTAGCTGCTCGGAAACTGAGAAAATGCAGAAAATATGAAGACCCTACCAAATCTAATAGCAGGATCTCATTCGATTTTTTTCCTCTACTTCTCGACTAGCATGCCAAACAGAGTGAGAGGCCATTCAGGAAGGCATTTACTATAAGGTTACAGTTAGGGAGTAGATTATAGTGGGGAGGGACTGTGGGTTGGGGGAAAAATCATGGGTCAGTGAGGGGGGAAATTCAAAGGAGGAAGAGAAGGTGGGCCAATGGGAGATCACTGGGAATTCAGAATGTGGGTAGGAGTTATTGGATCACAGGAGGGAAACAAGTTTGCTTGAGGGGTGTGGAGGAAGTATTCTTGCTCCTCTTGGCCCACAAGCAGTGCTGGACACATGTTCAAATTAAAGGCATATCTAACCCTCTTCTCATGAGCAGGTAAGTCACCCGCCTTCTAACCCGCCTCTCTTAAAACTGGAAATGGACACATTGAAAGTTGGTTGTTGTCAGACTTCTGATTATTGAATTAGAATCCCTCCTGTGTCTCTTCTGTCTGTCCCTCATGAGGGGTTAAAATTCGCACACGCAGTGTCACGTTTTGCTGTTTTGTTTCACTGCCAGAAAGAACCATTCACATTTTATCTGTCAAGTCCTTCTGAGTAATAGCCATAAACCTGAACAGGGATTGGCACTTATCCAATTTCTGCATGACAGTCCCAGCATAAGTTCAGTATTTTATGTGACTCGACAGCAGAATAATATGTGATTTGAATATCTAGAATAGAAAGGTCATTAACCAGAAACATGAAATTAAAATTACATTACATTTGCGACTCCTCAGTTATGTCTTATGACAAGTTGATTGTGAGTTCAAGTCCTCCAGCTTCCTGATATTCACAGCACAATCAATGTGACACTTGAATGACATTCAGTGTAATATTCCCAGGTTGTCTGGTATTTCAATGCCTGCCTCAGTCAAGTGAATTTCAGTCCATGGCAGTTTGTGGCTGGGTTCCTGACTCAGTGTCACAGTGAAATAAGGCAGTCAACAATAGGAAAAGAAGAAATCTGACATTGCCCTACCTGGATCACAACACCCATTAGTAATCATAGAATAGAACTAACAGTCGTCATGGATATTTCACCTAGTTAACGGATAAGGTAAGACTCTGACCCAGGGAGCATTGTACAAGAATGGAGTGTGAGGGGACCAAGATCTCATCCTATATACTTTTTTGTACAATACATAAAGATATCCTCGTGACCATTTCAAAAACTTTTAAAAACTGGAAAAAGATCTTTTAAAATGGCTAAAGTGTCTGAATGTGGCCCCTGGACAAAAGGACCAATCTGACAGTATCAGGGAAATTTACACCTCGTTCTCTCTGAAGGTTCACAATGACACATTGTGCTGTACATACCAAATTCAAAGAGAGCTATACTTGGGACATCTGCATTTCATAACTCAGATGGGCCCACTGGAATCTACTCATCTGCTAAGACAAAGGCCCCACAACCTTCCTTTCAATTCTTAGTGGTTGAGGCATTTAACAAATTTGGGGACCCAGACGAGGAACGCACATCCCTTGTCAAAGACAATGTAGACAGGTAGGAGTCATGTAACATGGCCCTTTAGTTTTTGAAACCAGTAATATTGCCTTGTGGAACTGCAAGTTCAGTCTGCTGTTTCCCATCTTACAAGCAGCCACACAGAAAGAACTGTTGCCCAGTTTTGGACACCCCATCTACACTGCTAATACTGGGAATTCTGTTCCATTGTCCCTGTAGGCCTATCTAATTGTGTGAAGTCAACACCACAGTTCACAGAACTCCATGTAGGAATACCTCATTGGACTTTGATTCTGGACTCTGGAAACGGCATTTATTTTCTCTGTGATTTCTGCCTGTAAATCTTTCTTTTCTCTATCTCACTTTTATTGTATGAATGCAAAGGGGGTGATGTGTCACCCCTCCTGCATTTTTAATGTGTGCAAATAAACTAACCCTTTGAGTTCGTCCTTACTTGAGTTTGCTATGGAATTATTAATAGAAAATGAATCTCACCCAAACCAAGGGGAAATATGCCATTGCTTATAAAGGAGGAAGCAACTCAGAAACATTTTTTTGTTTATGGATGGGTGATGAGAGGAGAAGTTATTGCATTTTAAATTAACCCTCTCCTGTTTGTAACAGGTGAATTAACAAAAATAATAATTATTGGCTCAGAAGCAAAATTCTGCAAATCTGATAAGCTGGAAGTAAGCGGCAGTTATGGAGAGAGGAAGAGAGGTAACAACTGTTGTTGATAAACTTTCATCAGAACCACCGATTATTAACTATTATTAGATCACGATTTTGCAGCACTGAGTTCTGCCTTCCAGTTGCAACGTGTACAGAATTAATGATCTCACAGCAGTGATTATGGGCATTACAGCTGGCCTCAATTATTCTGAGTCAGAAAGGAAAGTGATTGCCGTTGAAGACTCCTGCCTGAAAACATGCCTGTGTGCGTTGATCAAGCTTAGCTATATTGCCCAATAACTTACTGACACACAAGGCAGGATATCACATCTTGACAGAAACCTGGTGGAAACTTGGCCCAGTATTAACCTTGATGATTTTTCCAGGATCAGCCAGCTCCATTAGAAAAATTCCTGCTGGAGCCAAGCGGGATTTTCATCTGTGTTGAAAAGAATAGCTGGAGATTCAGCAGGCTGTCGCCAAGAACGCTGCAGAGATTTTTTTTCATAAATTTCAACATTCTTTTTGCAATCAAGTATGCCCTCCAACAACTAAGGGGACACTGGATACTAGTAACATCATGGCAACTTTTACATCCAGTGCTGTTGTGGTACTGAGCAGAAATACATCATATAATTTCATCCCATCATTTGGCTAAATGTATTCAATATTGTCACCTAGTGTGAAATCCCAGAGGTATCAACAATTTAAAAGGAGTCTGTTGAATTTTCTCCCACCCTGACCATATTAGAATGGCCCAAATAACAGGTGGATTTGAATAGGAGATCGGGGCATAATTTTGTAAAGTCACTTATTTTGGATGAGATATCAAATGATAACTGACTCATGGAATTCGGCTTCAGTGAGAATCAAACCCTTCAGAAGAGTAAAAAGGAAAAATAGTTGGAAGCGGAAGAAAATAAACAATACTTTTGCACAAAATACTCAAGAAAACAAGTTAAGAAATCTCTTCTTACTCCTAACTTTCCAGGTATTAATTCAATTCTGTTGGTAAAATAGGGTGTGGTTTATGTCATTTTTTCTCTTTTCCTCAACAGATGTTGCCTGCGGTGACAGCACTATTGAGATGGCATACAAAAGATTATTATACTGCTGTCCCAAGTATTCATCCACTAAAACTATCAGTCAGAATTAATAGATGTATAAATTAAATACATTTTAGATTAGTTTACATCGTATTTGTGAACATTATTTCTTACTGGTGGAGAGAACTATGAATCAGACCATTCATAACAAGGATTCTATACTGTAGACTGGGTGGTCACGTGTACATTGGAATGACATGGACACGGGAAGCGACATGTCAGTAGTGCAGGAGTTCTCCCCCGGCACGGGCAGACAAACATCATGTAACAGCTGCGAAGATTGTTAAATAAACCCTTCTGCTTGTTCGTCCCTTGTTGATAGTTTATACAACCCAGCAATTTGTACATGGTGTCAAGTGCTGGCTGAGATGGCACAGGGACTTCACTGTGTCAACCTACTCGTCTTTGATGAAAATGTCATGGATAACTGGACCAAGTTTGAAAAAGAATCCACTGTGGTGCTGGCCTCTCTGATAAATCAGAAATTGTAAAAGCGTACACGCTATTAAAATTAGTGGGTCTGTGGCGGTCAAAGATTTGAATCCTTTATCTTCCATGGGGAGTGTAGTCGGGCAACCCAGGGAGTGTAGGCTGCAAGAGGAGAGGAAAGAATGGAAAGGGTTAAATAAGCAGCCTGGCTGTATTATCAAAAGACACTGCAGGTAGACACATGACAAATTACAAATAACTACCTCCCAGACTGCACTAGACAGTCACACCCCCAGGTGATACTCTTTGGAAATTACAGCAACAATAAAGAATCAACATCACTTATCATGACCCCACAATGTCAAGACAAGACGTATAAGTTCCATTGTGGCTCCGGAAAACTAATCAGGTATCGGGGAGATGGTGACAATTGACATACACAGTTGAAATAGAAGGAAACTGCAGAGCTTTGAGATTACAAACAGGTGGACAAGATATGTTCAGAAAATTATTAAAGATAAAGCACACAGGACAATAGATCAGCATAATGTGATCAAAACAGAATTTTAACAAATTTAAAGTAACAATATGATGACCTAATCAAAATGTAGTGCTTTGTAATGCGAAAAAGTATAAGAATGTGTAAGAACCTATGATTAGCAGAGTAGCTCGGGAACAAGCTGGAATTACAGCTCCGAGTACTACTCTCCCTCATGCATATTGAATAAAGTTATTTTTGTTGAAGTTCTATACAGTCTCAGAAGACTCAGTTCATTCATTCCCTCCAACAGGGAGGAAGAGAAAGGCATTGTTAAAGAAATTCAAACAGATATACACAATGTTGAAAAATATCACATTGGTCAGACATGCATTTACCATTACTAACCAAAAACTCAATAAGCCCATATAGTCTTATGTTACGACTTTAAAAATCCTTGCCAAAAAGTGTGCTTTAGGCACCCTCATCAATGTACCTGTAAGAGATCGCATTGTCTGCAGAATCCAGAGAGGTGTTGTACGTAAACAGTTGCTTCGCGAGAAAAATCTAGTGCTAGAATCTGTCACCAGCACCTGCATCTTAAAGTCACTTGGAATATAGTGTTCAATTCTGGTCACCACACTACCAGAAGGATGTGGAGGCTTCGGAGAGGGTATAGAAAAGATTTACCAGGATGTTGCCTGGCATGGAGGGCATTAGCTACGAGGAGAAGTTAGAGAAACTTGGTTTGTTGTCACTGGAACAGTGGGACAGGTTGAGGGGCGACCTGATAGAAGTCTACAAGATTATGCGGGGCATGGACAGAGTGGATAGTCAGAAGCTTTTTCCCAGGATGGAAGAGTCAATTACTCGGAGGCATAGGTTTAATGTGCGAGGGGCATGGTTTAAAGGAGATGTACGAGGCAAGTTTTTTACACAGAAGGTGGCAAGCGCCTGGAACTCGCTGCGGGGGGAGGTAGTGGAAGCAGATACAATAGTGAGTTTTAAGGGGTGTCTGGACAAATACATGAATAGGATGGGAATAGAAGGATACGGTCCCCAGAAGCGTAAGGGGTTTTAGTTCAGTCGGGCAGTATGGTTGGTATAGGCTTGGAGGGCCAAAGGGCCTGTTACTGTGCCATAATTTTCTTTGTTCTTTGTCACAGCAACCTGTTTTGGCCACTAGTAATAGTGCAGCCGGTTATTCCTCCAGGTTTCAGAACATGAGCAGGTGAATGAGCCAGAGCTCAGTCAGAGCAACCAGAGCACTGAGCCTCTCAAAACATTCTATTGCAAGAGTGTCAACTCTACCATGGGGAAAGGTGAAATCTTTGCTATATTAAATATTGCCTGCAGCAATGCATAACTCAAAGTCAAGATCGACACTGGAGCAAAGTGCAATGTTTTGCCCAAGCAGCTGCTGCAGGAAACTGATCCATATGCTGCCCCACATTTCACCACCAACGTACGTTTCATGGCATACGGCAGACAAACCATCCATACAGAATGCCTGGCACGCATGGTAACTTCCAGTTTCATATGGTCAACCAAGATATAAAGCTGTTGTTGGGTCTCCAAGGCAGCATCGCACAGAGGCTAATCCACTTTGATCCAGATATACAAACTCTTCAGCACCAGGCTGAAGACTAGAGATGCTGTTTAATTGTAATGTCCTTGGGAAGCTGACCATTGTATATCATATGAGGCTGGATGACTTGGTAACACCTGCCGCCTGTGCTCAAGGAGTGCCCCTTGCAATGAAACAGAAAGTAGTCAATGAACTGGGATTAGATGACAACACTGGGTGCCACACTTCCCATAGACGAGGCTACAGGGTGGGTTTCAATGATGATAGCTGCAGTAAAAAAAGACTTGTGACAGCACGGTGGCACAGTGGTTAGCACTGCTGCCTCGCAGCGCCAGGAATCAAGGTTCAATTCCGGCCTTGGGTCATTGTGTACGTGAAGTTGCACATTCTCCCCTGTCTGCGTGGGTCTCCTCTGGGTGTTCTGGTTTCCTCCCAAAGTCCAAAGATGTGTGGGTTAGGTGGATTGGCCATGCCAAATTCTCCCTTAGTGTCAGCGGGACTAGCTAGGATAAATGGATGGAGTTATGCGGATAGGGCCTGGATGGGATTGTGGTCTCTGCAGACTCGATGGATTGAATGGCCTCCTTCTGTATTGTAGGATTCTATGATTCTCTACGCCACATCAAAGACACCTAATCCTTAAAACGCTCTTTAAGTTGTCAATCAGTGAATTCAGAACCCCATTACTGAGATAATATCTGATTTTGGAGACCAACCAAGCATTCAGAAATAGTCCTTCGGGAAATATCAACAAACAGCTATTGAAGCAAAATAGAACATTTTGTAAACTCTAATTGACAGCAGCAGCCTGTTTTTAGTGGCTGGGATTAGAATAGCTTCAGGTCATGACAACTAAACAAACATTACCCACCTTTTAAGAACATTTATGTCTACCCCATATAGTTCTGACACCCATACTGCAAATTAAGGCAACAGCCAAAATGAGGTCTGTTTGAACTCAGCACTGAGTTCAGTTTATATTGCTGAGGTTTTCCTCATGTGTAAACCACGTCCTGCCCCCTTTCGCCGACCTTTTGGAAATGGAAGCAGTCGTCCATAATTGTGTCTCACTCACCATTTTTGTAGCCCCACAGGGTCTTTCCAACTGTGAAAAAACCTGAGCCTCAATCTTAAATGATCCCACCAAGGGACAACAAGACGCTGAAAGGTCAGAAATCAAGGATAGATCCCTGGGAGATTGTAAAGCCATTGATATGGTTTTAAAGTTTATTTATTGGTGCCACAAGTTGGCTTACATTAACACTACAGTACAGTTAATGTGAAAATCCCCTAGTCGCCACATTCTCGCGCCTGTTCAGGTACACTGAGAGAGAAATTAGCGTGGCCAGTGCACCTAACCAGCACACCTTTCAGACTGTGGGCAGAGACCGGGACACCTGAGGAAACCCACGCAGGTACAGGGAGAATATGCAAACTCCGCATAGACAGTGACCCAAGCCGGGAATCAAAGCCGGGTTCCTGATGCTGTGAGGCAGCAGTGCTAACCACTGTGCCACCGTGCTGCCCACATATGGTGCAAGGGAGGAAAGTACTTACTGGAGATTCTATCACTACAATTTAAAAGGCGAAAATGGAACACATTGGAGAGTTCCACTGAGCAAGACAATGAAGGAAAGCAATTAGAGGAGAAGAGAGGTAGATCATGACAAAGGCTCTAGAGAGGTCAAGGAGGATGAGGAGGAATGCTGCACCATAGTCACAATCACAGAGGATATTATTTGTCACATTAGTATAGCTTGCACAGCTCTGTGGCAGGGACAGAAACCTAACTGGGCAAGTTTAAACAGGAAAGATGCCGATGGATTTGGGTTGATGATATGCTCAAGTACTTTGGCGATGACTCTGGATTCCTAGAGATTTCCTGTGGGCCAAAACCTGAGCATATTTTAAAATTAACTCCGAGATATTGGTGTCATGGGCAAATCCAGCATTTAGCCAACCAGGTAGCATCTGAGGGGATGGTGGAAAAGCTTTCTTCTCAAACCATTGAAATATAGCATTTGAGAGACTAAAGCTACTTTTGATCTACCCGCCACTAGCACTGATGCAATGCCGTGTTGAGGGTGCAACTACAGTGGGGCTGTCCCTAGGCCTTGGACAAGAAATCCAAATGCTCTTGGAACTGATAGGGGTAGTTAATACAAGCGTAAAGTCTTTTTAGCACTTGGGTCGAGGAGGCCCACGAGAAATGCTCTTCGTAATTCTGACTTCCAAAGATAAGCTCCTAATTTATGACTCTATTCCTGCTCTTCTCCAGAGGCTTTGTTTAATTCTGCTGTGTTGCTCCTTCGCACAATTTCTATTGTATTATCCTATAATAATATTGTACAGCACCACCGCATATGCTTCAAGGTCAAAGGTCATTCATTAACTGCTACAATGAACTGTCAATGGGGAAACCAAACTAGTGTGTGGCAACCCAAACAATAATTGTAACCACTGCAAATGTTGTGCGAAAAGCTCTGTGAATATTACCAGCAGAACTGATTAAATTCTACCTCCAGGCATTGTTAGCAACCTGCAGCCAGTGGCACACTTCCAAAACAGGATCTTTATAGCAGTCTTTTCAGCAGTCTCACAGCTTGAACTCCTAAAACTCATCATAACATATTTTCAGCTCGTCTGGATAACTGATTTTCTTCATTTGCCTCAATTGTTTATCACTAAGACTAACATTTAAACCGATGGAAGTGGCCAAAGCTTGCTCATTTCTGAGATGATATTTTACCCAACTTGCAGCATTTAACAATGCTGGTGTGTTTATTCTTTAAAAAATAGTTATGTAAGCTCCTCTAATGTTCCGGCTGTTACAGACAGCTTCTGGTTGAAGATTTCAGGTTTGACCCCCAGTCTGAGTTAGCTAATCGCAGTTAGGGGGTGCTTAAATTGACCTCAGCATTTCTGGGCTTGGGGGAAATTGATAAATCAGCCAGGATTTTGCCCCCCGATTGGATATTTGACAGCTTTCATAAGCAAAAGACTGTGCATTCTGGGAATCTGAAAGAAACATTGAAAATGCTGGAAATACCCACACATACTTAGCCTTGTGACATCAAAGCTTTAGTTGTATATGATAAACAGTGGCACATTGGTTAGCACTGCTGCCTTACAGCACCAGGGACTGGGGTTCGATTCCTGGCTTGGAACACTGTGCGGAGTTTGCACGTTCTCCCCATTTCTGCGTGGGTTTCCTCCAGGTGCTCCGGTTTCCTCCCACAGTCCGAAAGACGGGCAAGTTAATTGTATTGACCATGCTAAATTCTCGCTCAGTGTACCCGAACAGCCGCCAGAGTGTGGCAACTCGGGGATTTTCACTATAACTTCATTGCAGTGTTAATGCAAGCCTACTTGTGACACTAATAAATAAACTTAAAATAAGCACTGTAAACTGAATTCTACAAGTATGATTTAAAAAAAACACCAATCTATCTGTCACATTTCAAAAGTTTTGCATTTATTTGTGCTCCATTTTTCACTGAAAGGATTTGGAAGAAAATCTTTTTTCTAAGAGTTGAATTTGTACAAGTTTAAAACATGAGCACTACATTTACCGAAAGTTATCTGAAGCAAGGCGCTGACAACGTTGCTCAGGAATAGAAGCAGTAAGTTTTGTGAGCCATTATCTCATCTTCCGACATTTTCTGTTAGTCTCCCAAAATTGATGATGAATCTCCGAGACACTGCTGGAAATAATTCAGATGGGAATGTTGCAGCTGTATAAAACTTTAGTTAGGCCGCATTTGGAATATTGTGTGCAGTTCTGGTCGTCACACTACCAGAAGGATATGGATGCTTTGGAGAGGGTGCAAAGAAGATAGAAACATAGAAACTAGAAGCAAGAGTAAGTCATTAATGGGGAGGCAATGGCCTAGTGGTATTACTGCCAAACTCTTAATTCAGAAACTCAGCCAATGTTCTGAGGACCCGGGTTCAAATCCCACCACAGCAGATGGTGGAATTTGAACTCAATCAAAAATATCTGGAATTAAGAATCTACTGATGACCATGAAACCATTGTCGAGTGCTGGAAAAGCCCATCTGGTTCACTAATGTCCTTTAGGGAAGGAAATCTGCTGTCCTTACCTGGGCTGGCCCACATGTGACTCCACAGCCACAGTAATATGGTTGACTCCCAACTGCCTTCAGGCAACTAGGGATGAGTAATAAATGCTGGCCAGCCAGCAATGTCCATGTCCCATGAATGAATAAATTTAAAAAATCGCCCTTCGAGCCTGCTCCGTCATTTATTTTGATCATGGCTGATCATCGAATTCAATATCCTGATCCCCCCTTTGCCCCCCATATCCCTTGATACCATTAGCTCTAAATCTATAACTAATTTATTTTGGCCTCAACTACACTAGTGAATTCCACACATTCACCACCCTTTGGGTGAAGAAATTTCTCCTCACCCCAGTTCTAAAACTTATCCTCAAACTATGACTCCGAGTTCTCAACTCCCCCGCCATCAGGAACATTCTTTCTGAATCTACTCTGTCTAACCCTGTTAGAATTTTATAAGTTTCTATGAGATCCCCTCTCACTTTTCTAAACTCCAGTTAATATAATCCTAACCAACTTAATCTCTCCTCATATGACAGACCTGCCACCCCAGGAATCAGCCTGGTAAACCTTCGCTGTACTTCTATAGCCAGAGCATCCTTCCTCAGGTAAGGACACCAAAACTGCACACAATATTCCAAATGTGGCCTTGCCAACACGCTATACAATTGCAACAAAACATCCCTATCCCTGTACTCAAATCCTCTCACAATGAAGGCCAATATACTATTTGCCTTCTTTACTGCCTGCTGTACCTGCACACTTACTTTCAGTGACTAATGCATGAGGACTCTAAGGTCTTGTTGAGTATCCATCTCTCTCAATTTACACCCATTCAAGTAATAATCTGTCTTCCTATTAATCCTACCAAAGTGGATAACCTCACATTCATCCACATTATACTGCATCTGCCATGCAGATTCCCACACACTCAGCCTGTCCAAATCATGCTGAAGCATCTCTGCATCCTCCTCACCATTCACCCTTCCACCCAACTATGTATCATCTGCAAATTTGAAGATAATACATTCAGTTCCCTCTTCAAATCATTAATATATAATGTGAACAGTTGGGGTCCGAGCAGAGATTCCTGCGGAACCTCACTGCCAATCAGAAAAAGACCCATTCATGCCAACTCTTGCTTCCTACCTGCTAACCAGCTTTCTATCCATCTCAAGACATTACCTGAAATTGCATGTACTTTACTTTTACATAGTAGTCTGTTATGTGAAACCTTGTCGAAAGCCTTCTGAAAGTCTAAATAAACCACATCCACTGATTCTCCTCGGTCAACTCGACTAGTTACATCCTCAAAAAATTCCAATAGATTTGTCAAGCATGATTTCCCTTTTATAAATCCATGCTGACTTTGTCTGATTATTCCACTGCCTTCCAAATGCTGAGTTATGAAATCCTTGATAATAGACTCTCGCAACTTCCCTCACTGGTTTTTAGTTCCCTGTTATCTCTCTATCTCCCTTTTTGAATAGCGGGTTTACATTAGCTACCCTCCAATCTGTAGGAACTATTCCAGAGTCCAAAGAATTTTGGAAAATGACTATCAATGGATCTAGTATTTCCAGGGCCACTTCTTAGGTACTCTGGGATGAAGATTGTAAGGACCTGGAGATTTATCCACTTTCAATCCCATAAATCTCCCCCAAACCATTTCTCTACTAATGCTGATTAGTAGATTTACTAGGATGTTGGCTGGTCTGAAGGTTTTAGATACGAGGAGAAGTTGGATAACTTGGATTGTTTTCACCAGAAAGATGGAGGCTGAGGGGCGACCTAATAGAAGTCTACAAAATTATGAGAGGCATAGATAAGGTGGATAGTCAGAGGCTTTTTCCCAGGGTGGAAGGGTCAATTACAAGGGAGCACAGGTTTAAGGTGAGAAGTTGTAAGTTTAGAGGAGATGTGCAGGGAAAGTTTTTCACACAGAAGGTGGTGGATGCCTGGAACGCCCTGCCAATGTGATTTATATAAACGATCTGGAAGAAGGTGTAACTGGGGTGATCAGTAAGTTTGCGGACGACACAAAATTGGCAGGACTTGCAGATAGTTAGGAGCATTGTCAGAAGCTACAGAAGGATATAGATAGGCTGGAAATTTGGGCAAAGAAATGGCAGATGGAGTTCAATCCTGATAAATGCGAAGTGATGCATTTTGGTAGAAATAATATAGGGAGGAGCTGTACGATAAATGGCAGAACCATAAAGGGTGTAGATACGCAGAGGGATCTGGGTGTGCAAGTCCACAGATCCTTGAAGGTGACGTCACAGGTGGAGAAGGTGGTGAAGAAGGCATATGGCATGCTTGCCTTTATAGGATGGGGCATAGAGTATAAAAGTTGGGGTCTGATGTTGCAGTTGTATAGAACGTTGGTTCGGCCGCATTTGGAATACTGCGTCCAGTTCTGGTCGCCACACTACCAGAAGGACGTGGAGGCTTTGGAGAGAGTACAGAGGAGGTTTACCAGGATGTTGCCTGGTATGGAGGGGCTTAGTTATGAGGAGAGATTGGGTAAACTGGGGTTGTTCTCCCTGGAAAGATGGAGGATGAGGGGAGACTTAATAGAGGTGTATAAAATTATGAAAGGCATAGATAGGGTGAACGGTGGGAAGCTTTTCCCCAGGTCGGTGGTGACGTTCACGAGGGGTCATAGGTTCAAGGTGAAGGGGGGGAGGTTTAACACAGATATCAGAAGGACATATTTTACACAGAGGGTGGTGGGGGCCTGGAATGCGCTGCCAGGCAAGGTGGTGGAGGCGGACACACTGGGAACGTTTAAGACTTATCTAGATAGCCATATGAACGGAGTGGGAATGGAGGGATACAAAAGAATGGTCTAGTTTGGACCAGGGAGCGGCACGGGCTTGGAGGGCCGAAGGGCCTGTTCCTGTGCTGTATTGTTCTTTGTTCTTTGTTCAATGGAGATCGTGGAAGTAGGCTGGTTAGCATTGTTCAAGGCATATCTTGATAGACACATGAACGGGAGGCGAACAGAGGGATAGAAATCACATATCGGAGCAGATTTGGTGGGTCAAAGGGCCTATTCCTGTGCTGTTTGTTCTTTGAAATGCAGAAGCAAGTTTCAACATTGCACGCTGTGCTCAAGCTTTGAATGATGTCTAATCTCTTTTTCCATTGTTTGCCAACTGGCTGAAAATGTTTCAAAAATCTACCCAACAAACCAGAGAAACCAAACTTTCTCTGCTCTTCCTTGAAGCCAAATATATTTCTGTTAGTGAATACGACAAGATCTAATTGAAATGTATAAAAGTCTGACAGGACTGGACAGACTGGATGCAGGGATATTGTTTCCTTTGATGGGAGTCTAGAACAAGGGGTCACTGGCTCAGAAAACAGGGCTAAGATGAGGGGAAAAGCCTTCACTCCGAAGGTGGTGACCTGTGGAATTCTCTACCACTGAAGGCTGTGGAGGCCACGTCACTGATTTCGAGACTCTAAAGGTGTCAAGGGATATGGGGAGAGGGCAGGAGTATGGTGTTGAGATCGAGGATCGGCCATGATCATATGATCATACTGAATGGCGGAACAGACTTGAGGGGCTGAATGGCCTACTCCTGCTCCTATTTTCTACATTTCTGTGATTACGATTTATTTGAACATCTTGGCGATGGTGACAAGATCATATTCTGATTGGCTGTTCTTTCCCCTCTCTGTGAAAGATGAATATGCACAGTCAGATGTGGGAATGAGTAGGTCCTGGATCAGCTGCTGGTACTTATTGACTGTACTTTATATCAGAGTATTGTCACAGAGAAGGGAGAGATGTTGGATATTTTCAATATTTTACCACCTGACTGCAATAAGATGTGTTTTAATGAAGAAATGCTTCAACTCCTTGAGTTCGATGACTTTCAATACCAGACTTTCAATACCAGACACAGACAGGCTTTCTCATTAGCTTAAAATCGACAAAAGGGATCATTTATTTTTCTCAATGCTTGAAATGTATATTCAGCAGCACCCACACTCTCATTCGCACAAGATCCACATACACAAGAAAAGGTGGTTACAAAAGACCTTGCTTAAACTAAGAATCAAAAGGTCACTTCTATTATCAGTCCCTGAGATTGTAGTTGGAAACATTGAAGGCCTGAAGATTCCCCTTTGGTTCACTGAAGACAAAGGAGTTTGGAGGTTTCTGATGATGAACTCACAGTGGTTTACTCCCAGCAACAGCAGATTTCTGGATTTTCCAGTTGAAGTTGTGATCGTGTGCTAGCAGTGAAGATATAATTTTGCAGATAAAATAAATGAGTCCTGCTTCTTTGCCTGTGGGTGGGTCTCCAGGCAGTGTTCTTTCTTTCGCTGGGTGTAATCTTTGTAATACCAAACTGATCATTCTGCGCTGCCCCTGTGAGTTAATAAGGTATTTCCTATTGCCAACCAGTTTCTGCCATGTGACCACAAGGTTTCCATTGTCCACACAAATAGTTTGATGCGCTAAGCAACTGTCACACAATAGGGAATATAATATCCCCATCAACATTCCAGCTCTGAATAGTCTGCAAATATCTTTATTTGTACTTCCATCTTCTTGAAGCCATCAAGTCTACCAGATATTGTTACTCTGAGTCACTTACCTGAAATGGAGAGGAACAGTCATCAGCACCTGGGAAAGGTCACATTCATCAACTTTCCAGAGACATGCCCAGACACAAAGTCATTGTTAATTCCTGTACACTAGTAGATCAGGTAGAATGAGTCAATTTTCATTACAGTAAGACAGTCAGGGAGAGAAACTGAGGTTGATTGTGCCCATTTAATGCAAATAACAAGTCCTGTTACCTCCCCAAAATGGTATCTGCAGCCAGTTGCCCCCTGACATGGGGACACGAGTAGTCATTCGCCTTGGAATGCACTATGACTCAGAGAATGAATAGAGGCCACACAAAGCAGGATACGTTACTAGAAGAAGAATCCATGGCTGAAATTTTCCAGTCATTCATGCCCCATTGCCACTGCCAGCGAGAATGGAGAATCTGGAGCTCAGCTAAATCCTCATTCACTGCAGCGGGATCAGAGAATCCCAGCTGCGGGTGAGGACAGAGAATACAGCTCCATATCTACCCAGACTGTTGGGGAGCATTTGGCCTACCTGGAATTCAGTGAGGAACAGTGTGTGAGATGTCTGAGGAAATATGTCAACTGCTGCAACCAAACTGCAACCTTGGACAAGAGCGAACACCACATTGTCAGTGACTTTTGAAGTGACGGTGGCAATGAACTTTTATGCATCAGACTCTTTCAGGCTGGAGCTGGAGATATTTGTAACATTCACAGTTTATCATCAACTGTTGCACAAGTAGCTGACTGGGTTTCTTCATTCACTGAAATCTTATTATATGTATTTCCTGCCAGACAGAAACATGTAAAGTGAGCATACAAATGCGGCACGGTGGCACAGTGGTTAGCACTGCTGCCTCACAGCGCCCGGGTTCAATTCCCGGCTTGGGTCACTGTCTGCAGAGTTTGCACATTCTCCCCGTGTCTGCGTGGGTTTCCTCTGGGTGCACCGATTTCCTCCCTCAATCTGAAATATGTGCTGGTTATGTGCATTGGCCATGCTAAATTCTCCCTCAGTGTACCCAAATAGGTGCCAGAGAGTGGAAACTGGGGGATTTTCACAGTAATGTCATTGCAGTGTTAATATAAGCCTTTTGCAACATTAATAAATAAATTTAAACTTTAAAACTCAGATTTCATGCTTTCCCATAGTATAGGGTGCCACTGAATTTATGTATACTGTGTTTCAACTTTGTCCTGAACCAGAATTGAAAGCGATCCCTTCTCTAAATGTCCAACTGCTGTGAAACAGAGAATAGTGATTAATGGATATTTTCTAGACTGGAGGAGGGTTTAGAGTGGAGTTTCCCAGTGCTGGACCCTTGCATTTCCTGATATATAGCAATGTCCTTGGTATACAGGGCACAATTTCAAAATTTGCAGATGACAAACAACTCAAAAGCATGTTGAATTATGAAGAGGATGGTGTAGAACTTTAAAAGGACAGAGACAGATTGGTGGAATGATTGGATAAGTGGCAGATGAAATTTAATGCAGAGAAATGTGAAGTGGTTCATTTTGGTTGGACGATCACAGAGAAAAAATATAAAATAAAGGGTACAATTCTAAAGAGAGTACAGGAGCAGTGGTACCTGGGTGTATGTGTATATAAATCATTGAAGATGGCAGGACAGGTTGAGCGAGTGCTTAATAAAGCATGCAGTATCTTTGGCTTTAGCAATAGGGTCATTGATACAAAAGCAAGGACGCTGTGTTATATTTATATAAAAAACTGGTTCAGCCTCAACTGGGTGCTACACTTTAGAAAAGATGTGAACACATTAGAGAGAGCATCAAAAAGATTCACAGAAATGGTCTAGGGATGGTGAAGAGCTTCAGTTACATCGATAGATTGGAGAAGGTGGGACGGTTTTCCTTATAGGAGAGAAGGCTGAGAGGAGATTTGATCGAGGTATTCAAAATCATGAGCAGTCTAGGCAGAGTAGATAAGGAAAAACTGCTCTCATTGATGGAAGGATTGAGAGCAAGAGGACACGGATTCAAAGCAATTGACCAAAGAAGCAATGACGACACAAGGAAAATGTTTTCATGCAGCAATAGTTGGAATCTGGAATGCACTGCCTGAGCGTGTGGTGAGGACAGGTTCAAGTGAGGCATTCAAGAGGAAATTGGATTGTTTTCTAAAAGTGCAGGGCACTGGGGAGAAGACAGTTGAATGGCACTAGGTAAATTGCTCCTACAGAGAGCTGACACAGACACGAAAAGTCAAATGGCATCCTTCTGTGCTGTAACAATTCTATTTCTACGATTCATAGGCAGTGAATCATGCAGATCAATACCTGGTACCTTGAAAGCAGTCATGATGCTTTAATTCTGTCTCAGTCTGCTGATCTTGTGGAGATGTCGGCGTTGGACTGAGGTAAACACAGTAAGGAGTCTAACAACACCAGGTTAAAGTCCAACAGGTTTATTTGGTAGCAAACGCCACTAGCTTTCGGAGCGCTGCTCCTTCGTCAGGTGATGTTTGCTACCAAATAAACCTGTTAGACTTTAACCTGGTGTTGTTAGACTCCTTACTCAGTCTGCTGAACCACTGAGCCATTTGCATCTGACTCATCATAGCAATCCAAAGGCAGTAAGACTATCTGCTGAACACATGACTCATGACTTATCATAGAATCATAGAAACCCTACAATGCAGAAAGAGGCCATTTGGCCCATCGAGTCTGCACCGACCACAATCCCACCCAGGCCCTACCCCCATATCCCTACATATTTTGCCCGCTAATCCCTCTAATCTAAACATTTTAGGACACTAAGGGGCAATTTTAGCATGGCCAATCAACCTAACCCGCACATCTTTGGACTGTGGGCGAAAGCTGGAGCACCCGGAGGAAACCCACGCAGACACGAGGAGAATGTGCGAACTCCACACAGACAGTGACCCAAGCCGGGAATCGAACCCAGGTCCCTGGAGCTGTGAAGCAGCAGTGCTAACCACTGTGCTACCATGCCACCCTTCATGTGCAAACGCTCACACACAATGGAAGCCATGGCATCACATCGCGTGTTGCCAGACGCACTGAGTGGCTGAGAAGCAAGAATATGAAGAGGGGAAGAGGAATGGAGGAGGTAACCTAGACAACCCGTTTCTGCCCAGCTTGCCAATGAAGTATTCACCTATGTGAGAAATCAGTAATCAATATCCAAATTTCCCTTTCACCAACAGTTCCGTGCCTTATCTTCTATTTGTTACTGAACATCCCACAGTCAGTTTAGCCATGATGCAAACATAAAAGTCACCACAAATGAAACATTTCTTTTGTGTCTGCAGTTGCCTGCCTGTGTGTTCCTACACGGTGCATCCCCGGTGGCTGCACTTTGTTAGGGAAAAGCTCCTGACTTTTAGTGGAGGAGAATGTAGAAGGCCATGCAGGATGCCCTCAAGCAGTCCCCGGCCTAGGAGGTCTGACTTCAGGTTGTGAGTGTGGGTGGCAGCAGTCTTGGCTAATTGACAGATAACAAGGGCAGTGGAGTGATGGTGGGGGAAGAATCTTGAGTCCTGAGAGAGGAATACTTGCACACGTGTCAGCAATGGCTCATGTATAGCATTCCCTGCATCTTTGGTTCCAGTCACACTCCATAAAACTAATCTGGACAAGTACCCTAATGCCCTAATGACAGAGAGCTGCATTGTTGGAGGAGTCATTCTGACAATGTGAAACTGAGGCTGGACTCTCAGGTGGATGTAAAACTCCCATTCATCTTCAGACATGCAGATTCCAGTCCATCACACAAACCAGCCTCCCACCCGTTGACTCCATCTATACTTCCTGCTGCCTCGGGAAAGCAGCTAGCATAATCAAGGACCCCTATAATACAACGGAGATTACACTTCAAAAGTATTTAATTGGCCATAAAATGTTTTAAGGTTTGCTGAGATTGTGAAAGGGAGTTCTTTCTTTTACCTGTCTTGCACTTTAAACATCATAAAGCACTTCAGAGGCATAATAAAACAATGAAGAAAATAGGAATTACAGAGCCAGACATCGCAAATGAACTGAATTAAGGACCATTACAATCAGTAATCTAAGATGTTTTGCAATGATCTGGTGATTAACTTACTACGGTCTCAGAGGGAGTTCCACAGTTATATCATTTTGTTATATAAAATCGTTAAAATCCAACAGAAATAGCTCTTTCCTATTCTTTTTAAAAAGGACAGCAATGATATCCTTCCAACATTGGGCTGTAAAACCACCCGCCATATTCAAAAAAATGATAGTTGATATCAACCAGCATCGCAGTGACCCCATGTAACAAGGGAAAAGCTGAATGAGGAACCAATTTGCAAAATCCTTCGCTAATGCTGCATTCTGGAGAACTGCTGCCTGCACTGGCTGTCACTATGCTGTCAGAACTGCGTTTTCTATATTATCTGATGATGTCTTCTGTAGCCAGGCCTGAGCAGTTGTTTGAAAGTTACAAGAGCAATAATTTGGTTGCATTATTGACTGGGAAGTGACCCTTACAGACCATCAATAGCAAAACTGCCTTGTTGCTTATACAAGGTGATGGGCACATTTCAACTACTCAGTTCATCATTCGACATGTCTTTTAACTGCCCCGACTACCGCTAGCAATAGGATTTACATTAACATAGACAGCAATCTTCATCAGAGGCCTAGCTAAAAACCAAATCCTTTGGTGGCAGGTATGACATTTGGCTTTCTTTTCCAGTAATCTTGGAGATGTCAGGAAGTGAAATACCACTAAAGACATCCGACCAGTGCTTTGAAACATTTCCCCTAATTCTAACATTATGATGAAATGGACAAGTAATTTCTCTTACTATTTATATCATGATAATGTGACAATGAGGTTGTTCATGCACATCATTCCGTGCCCTAATAAACCTATGCAGAAAATTTCGCCTCTGAGTCATGCCCAACTGACAGAGATTGATAGAATCAATAAAGTGAGGGTTAGCTGTACAGATCCAAGAAAGTACAAGCTTCAGTATTGTGAATTATCTGAAAATTAAATTTCAACCCACAGATTAGGATAGTGGATTTCATGTTACAGTACTTCATTTATCTTAATCTTCTCTCATGTCCTTGATGAAGTCCAGTAAAAGATGATAACTAAACCATTAAACCATTCAAAGCTTTGCATCATCTAAAGTCTTTACATCAATGTTTGCAATGTTGTATAATGTCTTCAGTTACTCAATTGAAATTAAGCTGGATCCCCCAAAAAATAATTCTAATGCTGAAACATGATTTTGTTTCATTTGAACAGACAGTAAAAAGGCAGATGAATAGATTCTCCTTCTTAGGAAGTCCTTTGAGATTGAGGATGATTTGTTTCCACTCTGATTCAATGGGTTCTGAAGAGACTGATGGGCGGGGTTTTACAGCCTCACTCGTCCCAAAACCTTTAAATCCTGCCCGAGGTCAAGAGACCTTTCCATGGTCCGCCCCTTGCCTGCTCCGATTCCCATGGCAGGCGGGACAGTAAAATTCCAGCCGATGAGTCCAATGCTTGACTGCAGACTCCGCCACATGTGGGACATGTGATGCTTGAAGGGTTGGGTAAATGGGCAGTTCAGTAGTTTGTTCCCTCCCTTCGACTCTTCAACTTCACCTCTGCATGTTTCCATCCCTCTGTGTTTGGTATCTTTCTAAATGTACATTCTCCATTTCGGTTGGTTACAGACCAGGGTCTCCCATGCATCAACAGGTTTGTTTGACCTCTTCAAGGATGCTTTGAGGATATCCCTGAAGTGTTTCCACTGTTCTCCTGGGATTCTCCAGACATGGCCAAGTTCTGAATGGAACAACTTCTTTAGGAATCTGATGTCAGGCATATGAAACACATGTCCTGGCTTGCAATGTTGGTTTTGAGTCATTAGCACCTCTTGATGGGCAAGTTAGTTTGGGAGAAGGTGCTGTTGTTGGTCCACCTTTCTTGCCACTGGATTCAGAGGATCTTGTGAAGGCACCGCTAGTGGTACTTCTCCAGCACGTTAAGGTACCGGCTGTAGATTGTCTAAGACTTCAAGGCGTACAGAAGCAAGGGGATCACTACTGCCCAGTGAACCATGACCTTAGTCTTGGATTTGAGATCTTGGTCCTCAAATTATCTTTTCCCTCAGTTGGTTGAAAGTTGAGCTGGCACATTGGAGGTGATGATGAATTTTGTTGTCTATGTCTGTCTTGGTTGATTGGAGGATCCCAAGATACAGAAAATGGTTCATATTTTTCAGGATCATGCCATTGATCTTAATTGACTGGGGGAGGTGTTTGGCTGTGGAAGAAGGTTGGAAGAGGACATTGGTTTTGCAGCTGTCCAGTGAAATGACCATTTTTTCACATGCTTCAGACAAGAAGTCGGCAATGACCTGGAACTCAGCTTCTGAGTGAACGTGCACACAAGCATCACCTGCATCCTGAAGCTCTGTCACTGACATTGGAGTGGTTTTGGTCCTCACCAATGGAACCAATACAAACACTAACTCAGAGAAAACTGGGGTTAAGCAAAGCTATATCGTTGCATGAACTCTCTTCTCCATTTTCCTCACTGCAATACTGTATCTCACCTCCAACAAATTCCCCACAGGGGTGGAGATAGAAACATAGAAACATAGAGATAGGAGTAGGAGGAGGCCATTTGGCCCTTCAAGCCTGCTCTGCCATTCATTGTGATCATGGTTGATTGTCCAACTCAATAGCCTAATTCTGCTTTTTCCCCATAACCATTTGCCCCAAATGCTATATTTAGCCGCCTCTTAAATACATCCAATGTTTTGGCATCAACTACTTCCTGTGGTAATAAGTTCCACAGGCTCACCACTTTTTGGGTGAAGAAATGTCTCCTCACCTCTGTCCTAAATGGTCTACCCCGAATCCTCAGACTGTGACTCCTGGTTCTGGACTCCCCCACCATCAGGAACATCCTCCCTCCATCTACCCTGTCTATTCCTGTTAGAATTTTATAAGTCTCTATGAGATCCCCCATCATTCATCTGAACTCCAGCGAAAACAATCCTAACCTAGTCAATCTCTCCTCATACATCAGTCCCGCCATCCCCAGAATCAGCCTGGTAAACCTTCACTGCATTCCCTCGAGAACAAGAACATCCTTCTACAGAAAGGGAGACCAAAACTGCACACAATACTCTAGGTGTGGCCTCACCAAGGCCCTGTATAATTGCAACAACCCGTCTCTGCTCCTGTACTTGAAACCTCTCGCAATGAAGGCCAATGTACCATTTGCCTTCTTGTCTGCTGAACCTGCATGCTTATCTTCAGCAACTAATGCACAAGAATGCCCAGGTCCCGTTGCACACTCCCCTGTCCCAATTTACAGCCATTCAGACAGTAATTTGCCTTCTTGCTTTTGCTTCCAAAGTGAATACCCTCACACTTATCCAAATTATACTGCATAATCCACACTGTCCACCCAACATTGCCAAAACCTGTGAAATAATGATCAGATTTTGGCAGCATTCACAGTCAGGGTTGGAAAATATGGTTGTTATCAAATCTGTATTTTGGGACCTTGCACGTGAAGGTTTCATTTCAGCTGCTGTCACTCTGTACCCTAGAAAGTCAATCTGGAATGCCATGGATTGCATTTATTTTTGTTCAGCATCAAATTCTAATGCTTGAGTTGGAGTGAGCATCACTGATATTGTTCTGTATTGTCAAGTAAGTTGACCACCCCTCAACATTTGACAAACACTGATGAAACTATCTTCTGGAATATGTTTGGTGCAGTATTTAGCCCATATGGATTTTTACGGTACTGAAACACACCTTTGTGAGCAACAAAAGTTTCAAAATATTGGCCTTGTTCCATTAGTGGCATAAAAAGATATTCCTGGTGGATGTTGAGCTTTGTGGAGTCTGTGGAGTTCTGAAATGTCAATTGTTGTTGGATCATTGGAAGTGGATAATTATCTGATATGGTTGCTTCATTGACCACCTTAAGGTCAACACCTGGGGCACAATCTTCTGACTCTTCATACCAGCAGTACCTTCTGAATCAGAAGATCCCACCGCTTACCAAAGTTATTTTTTGCCAGCTAATAGTGCGCTGCTTCCTGCCACCACAAAAAAACACCACAGAGAATCCTGGCAATGGTCTAAGTTCACCTGTGCCAGGAGCTGTACTTCATCGGTGGCACCCATCAATGGTTAGGCAAGAGGGGCAACCCAATCTCATTCCAGCTTACCTTTCTCCTCAAGGAGTCAGATAGGGCCCCCCAGGCACCTATAGGGAGGGGGGGCCCAGCATCTGGAGATCCTGGGGCCATCCATCCAGGTTACTCCAAGAATGACCAGCCAGTGCCAATCCCCTCCTCCTGTGACCCCATCATCTCCACAGGCCGAGGAGGATATACCTGCCCCACACAGGAGACCCAAAGCAGGCCAAGGCCTTCCAAGTCTTAGCCCTCCAGAAAATAAAAGCAAATTACTGTGATTTGGAATCTATTGGATCTTCCTCATTAAGTGTGAGTGAAGTCTGCATGATTTAAGTTCATTGCCCTCCAGAGAATGCCTGTCAAAGTCTACACAGGCCTTAGGGCATAGCAGCCAGCAGACAAGGCACCTCCACTTCCACTCTGAATGTTGGGGATGCACCAAGATGTAGCAGTAGGGTTAGCAAAGTAAGAAACACTTGAAACACGACGTCGGTATGGATGTTAACCACATGTTGTGTAGTTTGCACCAATGTAGATGTGATAGCACTCATTTCACAACTCAAGTGTATGTCTCCTCTTTATGATCAGCTGTGCTGTTGTCCATTAGGTGTGATACAAGGATCCCTGGCGTCACTTATTACAGATGATGAATCAAGTGTCTTAGGTTGATGTTGCCAGTTTCCAATGTATGTGCACGTGCATTCATATCATTTTCATCATCATTGATGCCTCATCCTTAATGTAATCTGTCTGTGTAAGGAACCTCAGTCACAGGATGTGCTGCTTGATGTATTCGTCATTCTTGCCTGTTTAAGATTAAGGCTAAAGACCTGTCTCATCTGTATTATTGTAGGGTGAAGGTCTTGCGTCTATTGAGACATGTGTTAAACACATGGAGAAGGGCCATGGATCCTCACACTCCATGTACTGAGTGTTATGTGGCAGGATTTCTCATCTATGAAACCTTAGTCATAGACTGTGTGATCCTGTCTGCCTTGCATCCGACTCTCACAATGCACAATTGCTAAGCTCAGCAAGAAGACCTTTCCACATTTAAGTGCCAGAAATCTGACCCTCAAAGGCACTTCATTTTGCTGATGCACAAACCTCGAACCTTCTGCCTGTCTAACCTTGTAGTTGTCTGCATTACAGCACAAGACTTTCATCACAATGCAAAGATAGAGAGCCGAGTCCAACATTCTGAGTAGCCTCTTCTCATCTACAGTCTGTCTCACCAAGATCATTGAAGATGAATGATCATGTAATGCGATCAAAGGAACCTTAGAGGACATTCGGGAAGGACAATGGTAGTGTTTGATGATTCTGAGGGTAACAATGGGATGCAACCCAGACTGTAATGAATCTGATGAATATTTTTTTATTATCAGACAAGCATTAGTGGTTCGTGGTGTCTTTATATTTTTTACAATTGGCAAGGGACCAGCCTGGCCATGAGGACAGACTGACTGTGTGAACTTTGTGATTCTCGGGTGCTCCAAATCCATGGAGAGGTCAGGATGAATGCACTCCCGCAACCCTAACCAAGAATGACAGATGTCAATGTGATGGAGGAGAAGGGGACACAGAGGGCTCAGTGATGTTAAGATGGAGTTAAACCTGTGTAATATCCCCAGCTGCTTTGGCCCAAGTATGACCTTCCAGCTACACTATCGAGGTGACACAGAGTGCATTTTCCTGTTTTGGCAAATTAGATTTTCTTGAGGAGCTTTATCAGATTTAAGGCAAACAGTTATGAGTGGACTGAGGATTTTAGAGCTGCACTTGCCTCTATTAGGCTTCCATGATTACTGCGATGCTGCAGAGACAATACCAGAGTCTGTGCCTTCTGACGTGTGATGCTGCAATGCCTTCATCCAGGTTGAACCTCTTCACAACAAGGACATATGTTACTAAGCTTTCATCATCCTTCAGAGGAGCAGGACAATGGTTGGCAGAATGGTTGCGAGTTCACTCTGAGAATGAAATGCATGGTTACAATGAGAGGGTTAGCAATGTTGATGTCCATGTGGGACCATGAGAGAGGACACTTGCCCAAGAGGATGCAAACTACTTGGCATTCTCCTCGTGGAATCTGGTAGCTACAAGGGCCTCACCTGAATGCCTGCCAAGTCTGATCCATTCTATGGCCTCTTCCTCTGCAGTCTTGGCTTCATGTAGCTCGTTGCCTTCATCTCTTTAAAGTCCTCCTCATTGGGGGAGAGGTGCTGCTCCTCTATGTCTACACCTTTCCCCTTTGCAGCACCAGGCTGTGCAATGCGCAGTAGATGACAATGATCTAGGAGACCCACTGAGAAGCATACTGGAGTGTTTCCCCAGATCTATCAAAGCTTCCAACCTGTATCTTTAAGATGCCAAGGCTCTGCTCTCCCAGTGTTTGGGTAGTAATGTAAGCATGATTCTGAAAGGTTTTGTGGCCACTGCAAGTATATCATCAGCCATGTTCAAGGGCCTGGATCCAGTGATGACACCTATTCAACACCGAAGTCCTGGTCAACGCAGGAAGGTTTGATGGTACACCATCCCCTGCCCTCTTGACATCTATCTGCTATGCGATTGGTTTGGCAAGGAGTTGGGATCCTCAATTACTGCATTGTCGTACTACGCTCTGTAATATTCATGAGATCTATTGTTCATTGAGGAACTGTGATCATTGGAGATAGCTCATCTGTGAGCCTGCCAGCACCAAGACTGTGAGCTCCTGCTCTAAAGACACATCTGGAGCTTGCTCAGTCACCTAAATGGTCTAACCCTCATTATCGCTATGGATAGTTAAGCATGCTAAGAATATGGGGTTAAAGCTAAGAGTTCCATTACTGCTATGACTGGTCATTAATATCACATGAATGAATTTCATTGCTTCACTCTCCTGATTCCCTGCATTATTATTGAAAGTCTCCTAACAAGTCTCAAATGTGCATCTGTCTTCATTTGGCAATACTCAATTCAGTTGGATGCCACTTTAATTGGGCCCTCCAAGGCACTGCCCCAGTGCTTCAAAAGGCCCTCACAGCCGTCACCAGCTGAGCTATCTGTAGATTTATTTGGAGCTGTGTTTTCCCTCCAGATTGCAAGATGGTGGTGATAAGGCTTCACTACCGGACCAGCTTGGACTGTCCCTTGTGTGAGTGCAGTGATCCTGAGGGTGCATTATATTCAGGTTTCCTTCCCTCCAAGAATTCTCAAGTCTTCCCCTCCAAAGCTTCATGTCAGTTTAATAATGGCGAATATCCCTGTGTAACCCCCTGAATGTAAAGATTTGCCTGTGCCCCATTTGCAGATTATTTGACTCCCTTCTTAAGGTCTACTGCATGGTGAGCTTATGGTCACCCCCACACACAAACTGAAACCCACGAACAGCCATACAACTCCTTTTAACCATCGACAGCCTACCCTGACTGTGAATGTAACAGTCACGGCCCATTATTGAGCCAGAAAACCATTGGACCAAGGTGCCCTTGGAGCAATCATGCCCTGCACACAACAAGCTGGGCACAAATAGCAGTTTATTTACATGTCCTTCCCCTCTCTTGTCTAGGACAGGGATAGTTCTTGCAAGGGCAGCAATGTAAATTTAAGTATCTTATTACTTTGTTGTCGTCCAATTCTGGCCCCAATTCGCTTATGCCCCTCTCTAAAAAACTCTACCTCATTGCCCTCCTTCTGCACTGTGGGGATTCTATGATGATTTCATTCTGGCTCTGAGAATGATTCCAACCTTCTTGTCATGTGTCAGAATGCAATCTCTGTCCACTTTTGCATTCTTCCCCAATGGAGGTCTTGCCCTGCAGCCCCTCCTACAGCAGCCCCGCTTTACCGCTGGTCTGGTAGAATTTTGCATGCAATACCCCCCTTAGAGCAATGTTGTGCTGCCTGCAAAGCCTGGTGCTGAATCAAGATGCTGTGAGTGCAGTGCAGTGAAACGTAGATGAATAAACCTCAGAGTCATGAGTGAAGTGCTGGTTGCGAGGTGCATTATACATCTGTGAAACATGTAAGTCTAATTAGATGAACATGATCTCTTGCTCTAACATGGTGGGGAGTGGTGTGGTGATACTGGCAAGCGGGCTTTGTAATGAGCATGACCTCTGGACATGCTGTATTTCAGGACTAATGCCTACCAGTGCAGTCATGTCTGGAGGCAACTGATTTGTGCAGAATCCTTGAAGTCAGTGGGAAGTCTTCCAGCATTTGCCATACCGCTTCCTATAGATTTTTACAACTTGAAACAACTATAGAAACCACCAAGTCCTTGTGCAATTGTAGCAACAGCCAAAAGAAATGAACCAACATTTAAATCTGTAAATATTTGATGATGGCTTTGAATAGTATTGGTGGTGGGAAGAATTGCAAGGGTCTTTCCCGCTGTTAGATATGTGTTCAGTTGTGCGAGGTTAAAAGAGGGTTGTCGACTGAAATGTTGATCTCCAAAATGGAATGCTGGTTGGTACCGTGATCTGCCTGTCTGTCTTGCAACCCACCAGAAGATGTTCACAATGCTTGTGCTAACACTCGCACCAATATGGCATCGATTGTGGTTTTCCCCTCAAATGTGCACGCATGTAACAAGTACCATTTTTCAGCTCTAAGGAAATGGATAGAATCCAAAAATCTGTGTTCTAACAAGCCCAGTTTCTCAGCTCATTTGTGGGAATCGAGCATATATTTCCCAATGGGGAACCAATGTTTAAAAGACTGGAGCCTGCTTGTTGAATAAATTCTTTGAATACAGAGGGAATCAATGAAAATTCTGTTTTCCACTGGACTCTTTGACCTATAACCAAGGAATTTATCACTGTAAATTTCTCAAAACAGGAAACCTCTGGGTTGGAGAAGGAAAAAAATGAACAACATTAACTTTTGCTTGTAAAAGCACAATATTTCACTCAAACAAATCATAAATGCATTAAAGTAGTTATGGACCTGTCATCTTTTATAGGTTTTGGAAAGAATACAAATAAATAAACAACCTCATTTCAGTCAATAGGTTCACAAACCACATATCTATGTCCAGAGAGGTCAGGTTGCATTATCAGAGCCAATGTTTAGGGAACCCAAGTGTATCTAAAAGTGTTGATAATGTTTAATCAGTTCAAATAACCTTCCGCTCCCTGACATTAGCTTGTAGGGTTATCTAGAGCTGAAATATACCTGATCCCAGAGATTGGTTGAACTTTCAGCTTTCATTCTTCAGTTAGGCTGCTTGTTAATCAAAAATCAAAAACCTGTTGGACTTTAACCTGGTGTTGTTAAACTTCTTACTGTGTTTACCCCAGTCCAACGCCGGCATCTCCACATCATGTTAATCATCAACAGCACTGTATATCTTGGACTTCTCTAGGTCAATATTAGATTGTGGTTGGGTTTCAATCACAATTCCATCACCAGATGTCTCACCTTGGTGCAATTCAATCCCAAATAGGAACACTCACCTCACTCTCAGAATGAAAACAGACAAGTGAAGGCTTGTGCCATCACTATCTACTCGCCCCAAATCTTCCCACCTGCTTTTTGCCCCCACTTGGACAGTAGCTGCACACCCAGAAAACAGAAGGAGAGCAAACCCACTCCAATGCTGAGGAAGAATCGCCACTTGATCCGGCACCTACAGCCAACAGATTAGATACCGGCATGGGCAAATTTTACAGAACATAAGAAATAGGAGAAGCAATAGACCATTCGCCTCTCAAACCTGCTCCCTCACTGAATAAGATCATGGCTGATCTGATCATGGCAGGAGCCACTTTCCTGCCTGCATCGCCACCAGCCCACCCTCCCCGACCCCTCCGTCCACTTCCTCCATCCACCACCCCCTCTCGCTCCTACCATCACCCTTGACTCCCCAGTAGATCAAAAATCTGTCTTAGACATGAATATATTCAAAGAGCCAATCTCGGCTGCTCTCTAAAATAGTGAATTCCAAAGACTAATGACTCTCTAAGAGAATAAAAATTTCTACCCACCTCCATCTTAAATATGAGATGCCTTATTCTGAAATTGTGCCTCCTAGTTCTAGATTCCCCACAAGGGGAGATATTCCCTCAGCGACCACCCTGCCAAGACCCCTCAGAATATTATCTGTTCTAATAAGATCACCACTCATACTTCTAAACTCCAATAAATACAGGCATAACCTGCTTAAATTTCCACATAAGACAACCTCTTCATTTCAGGAATCTATCAAGTGAACTTTCCCTGAATTGTCACCAATACAAATGTATCCTTCCTTCACTATAAAGAGAATAAAACTGTACATAATACTCAGGTTTTGGTCTTATCAATGGTCTGTATAGTTGTGGCA
The DNA here is from genome assembly GCF_964213995.1 of Mustelus asterias. Classification (NCBI taxonomy): domain Eukaryota; kingdom Metazoa; phylum Chordata; class Chondrichthyes; order Carcharhiniformes; family Triakidae; genus Mustelus; species Mustelus asterias. Next base: position 81,523,914 of record NC_135806.1, on the reverse strand, counting down.
AGACTTTTCTATTTTTAAACTCTATCCTCCTTGCAATAAAGACCATTAAACTATTTGCCTTCACAGTTACTTGCTGTACCTGCATGTTAACCTTTTAGATCTCATGCATGAGGACACCCAGGTTCCTCTGTACAGCAACATTCTGTAGTTTTTCTCTATTCAGATAACATTCTGCTTTTCTTTTCTTCCTACTAAAGCAGACAACTTTGCATTTTCCCATATTATGTGCCATCTGTCAAATTTTAGCTCCCTTGCTTAACCTATCTGTACCTCTTTGCATTTTGTGACCTCCTTACAACACGCTTTCCTAGTTATCTTTGTATCATCAGCAAATTTGGCTACAATGCACTCAGCCCCTTCACCCGGGTCATTCAGAGATCTTAAAGAGTTGAAAGCTCTACACAGACCCTATGTCACCTGCTAGCTATAGTTTACCAACTGTAAGGTTGAGAAGAGCCTGGTGTCCTGCGTGCGGTGGAGATGGTGGGAACAATCAATCAAGGTTAAAAAATGAGGAGCCAAAGGGCTGGTGTCAGTACTGCCCATATATGGATCTGTCTCAGGCTGTGGCTGGCAGAGTCCTAGCAGTGTTGTGAGTTCATTTCAGTTATCCCTGGTGAGAGTGATATTGGACAATGTCCTTCGCAAGGAATAGAAGGGAGAACCAGTTAAGCTGTGAGTTTCACCATGCCACAGAGTGTGGTGCGAACACTGGGCATACAAACATGCCATGACTGATCTGATTGTAACCTCAGCCCTACATTCCTGCTCACTCTGATAACATTTCACCCCCTTGCTAATCTAGATTCTATCTAGCTTTCCCTGAAAAATATTCAAAGCCTCTGCTTCAACTGCCTTTTGAGGAAAAAGTTCCAGAGACTCACAACTCTCTGTGAGAAAAAAAATTTCTTCTCATCTGTCTGAAATGAGTGACCCCTTATTTTTAAAAGGTGACCCCTAATTATAGATTCTCTGACAAGAGGAAACATCCTTTCCACATCCACCCTGTCAAGACCCCTCAGGATTTCAAAGATTTTGATCAAATTGCCTTTCACTCTTCCAAACTCTAATGGATACAAACCTAAGTTCACCAACCTCTCCTCAAAAGACAACCCATCTATTCCAGGTATTAGTCTGGTAACCTTCTCTGAACTGCTTCAAATTCATTTACATCTTTCCTTAAATAAGGAAACCAATACTGTAAACAATACTTCAGATATTGTCTCACCAATGTCCTGTACAACAGGAGCATAACCTTTTATTTTTGTAATAAATTCTCCTCACAATAAATGACAACATACTATTAGCTCTCTGAATTCCTTGCTGTACCTTTATACAAGCCTTTTATGATCCATGCACTAGGACACCCAGATCACTTTGCACCTCAGAGCTCTGCAATCTCTCACCCTTTAGCTAATAAGCTTTTTTAAATTCTTTTTGCTAAAATGGACAATTTCACATTTGCTGACATTGTATTCTATTTGCCAGATATTTATCCATTCACTTAACCTATCTATGTCCCTTTGTAACCTCCTTACATCCTCTTCACAATTAATTTTCGTACCTATCTTTGTGTTGTCAGCAAGTTTAGCAACCATACCTTCATCCCAATCATTTATATAAATTGTAAAATGTTAAGGGCCCAACACTGATCCCTGTGGCACATCACTCCTCACATCCAGCCAACCAGAAAGAGAAGTATTTCTGCCAACTCTGTTTCCAGTTAGTTATCCAATCTTCAGTCCATGCTAGTGTTGCCCCCTACACCATGAGATTTTATTTTCTGCAATGTCCTTTGATGTGGCTCCTTATCAGATGCTTTCTGGAAATTTAAATACAGTGCATCCACAAGTTCCCCTTTACCCACAGAACATGTGATTCCTTCAAAAAAACTCGAATAAACTCACTCAACATAATTTCCCTTTCACGAAATCATGTTGACTCTGTCTAATTGTCTTCAATTTTTCCTAGTGCCCTGCTGTAACACCTTTAATAATGGCCTCTAACATTTTTCCTATGACAGATGTTAGGCTAACTGTCCAATAGTTTTCTGCTTTCTCTCTCTGGACACTAATATGAACATTCAATGAAAAATCAATGCAAAAACACGATTGCTTCTTTCAGTAAAGAAATGACCCTACCTACAGTGTGACCAGCAATATGTTCCAAACATGACATGTCCCAATACATTAAGCTCTCCGACTAAACCAGTCTCAACAAATAATGATGTTGCCAACGTGAATAAAGTGAAACCAATATAATGTGAAATATTTACAAGTGAAAGTTAAATTTGAAAAAAAATGCCATATTTGAGCTGTCAATAAGTCCTATGTTAACGGAAATGAAGTTGGGCAAGAAAGTTGTGGTTGTGGTGAAGAGCCTTCCTGTTTGACCAGGAGACTTTTTGCTAGCTCAACTTTACCTGCTGCATTGTCAACTGATGGCAAATGTTACCAACGGAAAGCTTCTCCTACCATGTGATCATATACGTCTCTCACACACAACACTATAATGTTAATTGCAATCACATGGAAATGAGCAAAAATCAAAAAAATGGAAGTGGCCTCCACTTTGTGTTTCACTTTTGAGAATGAAACGGCATGGTTAAAATTCCTGTTCACTCTGAACTACATAAAGATTGGTATTTGCATTCATTTTAATTGGTTGCTTTCATTAATATTCTTGAGTAGCTTATCCACTGAACAAGCAGAAGCTTCCAAGTAACTAACCAATATGAACATATGGGGAGGGGGTTAACATTTTGATTTGACCTTACATTGGTACTGATGCAAGGTCATTTCAATCTGAAACATCTGTTTCTCTCCACAGATGTTGCCTGACCTGCTGACTAATTCCAGCATTTCTTTCTCTTATTTCAGGTTTCCAGCATCGTAGTGTTTTGCTTTGGCATCACATTGTAATATTTATTTCCTCGTAAGAATGTGAAGGAATGTTAGTTTTTATGAACCATCTTGAATTTTAATCGCTCCTTTCAGGTAAATAAGTTTAATTAATGGGCATCTGAGATTCAAACTTATCATGTCCTGATTTAAAGGACATTCGATGTCTGCAGTGAATAAGATGCAGCTCACTGCAGCACATTATGATGATTTACGTACATTTGTTTTGAGTTCACGGAACAGTCCCATTACTGTTACATGGCCATTCATAAATCACAGAATGTGATCATTTCTAAGTCACTTTCTCATGTTGGATTCAGGTATCCCTTTACTATGAGCTGATTTTACATTGATGAATGGGTCATAGGCACATCAATCAAAAAGAGATCTATACAAAACATTAGTCTAATTTATTCCACTTGTATTCAGCTGCTTTCAGTCCAATGAAAACAGAAAATAGTGACATTTTGGGGAAAATGCGCAAATTGTTATTTTGTTTAGTACCCTGAGCAATCATTTAAGAGTAAGAATGATAATATGCCTGGCCTATTTTACCCACTATAATAAGTCAATGATTAAATCACATTTCTCTGGAGGTCAGGTTGCTGGGCAAGCTTTTCAAAGGAAAACAGTGCAGCGGTCAGGATGAAGGTACAATGGTCAGGATGAAAGCAATCGAAAGAAAATTAGGCAGACTGGTTGCATGGTTGCAATATGAACATGGAGCCCAGTTTCTATACATCATTTTCATCATAATGGAAATGATGCATGGAAACTAAATAAAATCCCTATTTAAAAACTAATTAGCTGAAATGCCTATTGCCAGCAAACGGCTCACGTGATTTAGTTAAAGAACAAGTCACAGTCTCACTTAATAACAGATATGTGTTCTGACTCGTGATGTTCAGTGATAGGCAATGGTCATTGTGGAATCTTAATGCACAATATGAGAAAATGGACACAATTTTCTACGGATTAGCCATGGTAAGCACCACTGTGCAGAGACTCTTTTATTAATGTATCTATTTTACATTTTTATTCCAAATGTAGCCTTGTATGAATATATTTAACATAAATTTAAATGTAACTTTGAGCAATGCCAGAAAGAAAGGGCTCTGTCACATTTCAGCAGACTGTCGAGATTGACTTTCCTGAATGTTGCCAATTTTGTGGGTGGGAAGGTCAGGAAACAAGAGGTGATTTGTCTGGTCTTGTCCCTCTTTACAGAGAATCATGGAAGATGAATGATACACACAACACAGTGCAGAAAGAGGCCATTTGGCCCATCAAGACTGTACTGACTCTCCGAAAGAGTATCTTACCCAGACCCTATCCCCTTAACTCCACATATTTACCTGATTAACTCCCCTAACCTATACATCTTGGAATACTTAGGGACAATTTAACATCGCCAATCACTCTAACCTGCACATCTTTGGAATGTGGGAGGAAACTGGAGCACCCAGAGGAAACCCACACAGACACAAAGAGAAAGTGCAAACTCTATACAGAAAGTCACCCAAGATCAGAATCGATCCCAGCTCCCTGGTACTGTGAGGCAACAGTGCTAATCACTGTGCCACCGTGCCATCTCATGCCATACATTGCATTGGGATTTCAATGGCTTCCCTGGAGAGTGGTGTTGGTCCTCGGATAATCTAAATATGCTTGCAGCAAAGTCATTTTGAGCAATGGGAGGGAAATTGGCACGGTCCTATTATGTTCAATGCACAACTGGTGCAGGTGAAAATTAGTCTTTTCTAGTCATAAGCCAAATCACCTTAGTTTCTCACAGCCTGTTAGCATATCTATAATAGTTTATAGATACAAAAACCAACCCAATATCTGTTCCTGGGGGGCACATGTTGTCATCTATGGCTGTCTTTTGCAATACTGTGCCTTTATTTTAATAAAAATAAAATTCATATCACCTGTTTCTTTTTAAAATGTCCCTTCATTTCATCTTAAAATATATAGCCCAGAAATTTTTTCTCATGATTTCAGCAGATGAACATTTTGTGCCTTTCCATGACATTTGTGTCTGTTTTTCATCCATTTAAAATAAATAGGTTAAGTCTGTGCCACAATATTGGACAGATGTATATCATATCAACGCTTTACATGGCTGGCAATTAATATTCTCAATACTAACTTCTAGGTTCATTTTATTTCTATAAAAATAAGGCACTTGATCATTTTTAAAGTAAGAGTTATTGAGGAAGCACAAATTATTCTAAAAATGAAATTACAATAATGAGATATCACATAATAATAATACACCCCTTGAAAACATTTAGCTCAAGTGTGCAGCATTCAGGTTACAATTTTTATAATGACAAAGAACAAAGAAAATTACAGCACAGGAACAGGCCCTTTGGCCCTCCAAGCCTGCACCAACCATGCTGCCCGACTGAACTAAAATCCCCTACCTTTCCAGGGACCATTTCCCTCTACTCCCATCCTATTCATGTATTTGTCAAGACGCCCCTGAAAAGTCACTATCGTATCTGCTTCCACTATCTCCCTCGGCAGCGAGTTCCAGGCACCCACCACCCTCTGTGTACAAAATCTGCCTCGTACATCTCCTTTAAACCTTGCCCCTTGCAGCTTAAACCTGTGCCCCCGAGTGATTGACTTTTCCACCCTGGGAAAAAGCTTCCGACTATCCACTCTGTCCATGCCTTCGGACAAGGCTTTGGCTGGAATTCTCCCAAGCCCCCACTGATGGGTTCAATGGCAGGCATTGGGAGAAGAAAATGGTGTGAGGCTCAAAAATCGGTTTCACGTCAGTGTAAATTTACAGCGGGATCTCACTAAGGCAAGAGGCTGTGGTCAAACTGATTTGCAGCTTGTCAATGGGATGCAGAGGAAGTCTGGCTCCCACTCTGGATTCTCCACAATGTCTGCGGGTAATGGGGGTGGGGGAGGGGGGGAGGGGGAGTGGGGGAAGGGGAGGGGGAGTGGGGGGGAGGGGGAGTGGTGGAAGGGGAGGGGGGGACTGGAGGGGGGGAGGGGGAGTGGGGAAGGGGAGGGGGGACTGGAGGGGGGAGTGGAGGGGGAGAGGAGGAGTGGGGGGGCAGGGGGAAGGTGGGGAGAGGGGAAGGGGAGAGGGAGGGGAGGGCCCCCTCTCGCAGAAACTGGTGGGGGCACCCTCCCCACCGCCCCATCCACCCACCCCCCCCCCCCCACACCTTTAAAATTGGCAAGTCATGTTGCAGCTTTATAGAACCTTAGTGAGGCCACACTTGGAATATAGTGTTCAATTCTGGTCGCCACACTACCAAAAGGATGTGGAGGCTTTGGAGAGAGTACAGAAAAGATTTACCAGGATGATGCCTGGGATGGAGGGTATTAGCTATGAGGAGAGGTTGGAGAAACTTGGTTTGTTCTCACTGGAACGACGGAGGTTGAGGGGAGACCTGATAGAAGTCGACAAGATTATGAGAGACATGGACAGAGTGGATAGTCAGAAGATTTTTCCCAGGGTGGAAGAGTCAATTACTAGGGGGCACAGGTTTCAGGTGTGAGGAGCAAGTTTTAAAGGAGATGTACGAGGCAGATATTTTACACAGAGGGTGGTGGGTGCCTGGAACCCGCTGCCAGGGGAGGTAGTGGAAGCAGATACGGTAGTGACTTTTAAGGGGCGTCTTGACAAGTACATGAATAGGATGGGAATAGAGGGATATGGGCCCTGGAAGGGTAGAGGGTTTTAGTTCAGTCAGGGGCAGCATGGTCAGCGCAGGCTTGGAGGGCCGAAGGGCCTGTTCCTGTGCTGTAATTTTCTTTGTTCTTTGAAAACATGCCAGTGCAAAATACATTTGGAACAATGTGGCATGCATATTTTGGGAGCTGCCTGAACAATGCCTGGAGCTATCTCCAGAGTTTGGGTTGGAGGTAACCGGCAAATCTAGACCCTGGAACACCACTGCAGTGCAGGTGGACCTTCCAGATTTGGTGTCCTGGAGCAGGTCCATCTTCCAGCCTTATAACATTCCTGGAGACCTATCTTCATTTGCAGGAGGTCCATCATCCTTCTTCAATAGTGAGTCAGTGAAGTGGGGCGCCTTTTCAATATGACACCTGGACACAACAGTGGGACTATGTGCCATCAGGATGGCCCCACCACGGAAAATGGCATAATATACCCAGGTGCATAATTAATGATGCCGGTGCCAGACGATTTTGTGTATTTTCCCACCAACCTCTGCATCAGGAAACACTCCTGCCCTCACCACAGGACTCAGTCCCATATTGGGAGAATTCCACCCTTTATTTATGCAGCAAAAATACAAATTAATGTTGGGTGTAGCAATAATTATTTAAGAAATCTTCTAGTCTTCTTGTTAGAATGTAAGTAAGTAGGTCTTTGAATCCATTTAATTCCTCAAGTCTGCTTTCTTTAAGCACAGTAAGAAGTCTCACAACACCAGGTTAAAGTCCAACAGGTTTATTTGGAATCACGATCTTTCAGAGAGCTGCCCCTTTATCAGGTGAGTGGAGGGTTGGGTTCACAAACAGGGCATATATAGACACAGGCTCAATTACAAGATAATGGTTGGAATGCGAGTCTTAACAGGTAACCAAGTCTTTACAGGGACAGACAATTTGAGTGGAGAAAGGGATAATCACAGGTTAAAGAGGTGTGAATTGTCTCAAGCCAGGACAGTTAGTAAGATTTTGCAAGCCCAGGCAAGTCATGGGGGTTACAGATAGTGTGACATGAACCCAAGATCCCGGTTGAGGATCCCGCATCAACCTCCTCAGAAGACAAACACGGGACACGGCAAACAGAGTATCCTTTGTCGTCCAGTACTTTCCCGGAGCGGAGAAGCTCCGACATCTTCTTCGGAGCCTTCAATATGTTATCGATGAAGATGACCATCTCGCCAAGGCCATCCCCACACCCCCACTACTTGCCTTCCAACAACCGCACAACCTCAAACAGACCATTGTCCGCAGCAAACTGTCCAGCCTTCAGGAGAACAGTGACCACGGCACTACACAACCCTGCCACAGCAACCTCTGCAAGAAGTGCTGGATCATCGACAGGATACCATCATCTCACATGAGGACACCATCCACCAGGTACACGGTACATACCCTTGCAACTCGGCCAACGTTGTCTATCTGATATGCTGCGGAAAAGGGTGTCCCGAGGCATGGTACATTGGGGAGACCATGCAGACGCTACGACAATGGATGAATGGACATCACTCAACAATCACCAGGCAGGAGTGTTCCCTTCCTGTTGGGGAACACTTCAGCAGTCAAGGGCATTCAGCCTCTGATCTTGGGGTAAGCGTTCTCCAAGGCGGCCTTCAAGACACACGACAATGTAGAATCGCCGAGCAGAAACTGATAGCCAAATTCTGCTCACATGAGGACGGCCTCAGCTGGGATCTTGGGTTCATGTCACACTACCTTTAACCCCCACAACTTGCCTGAGCTTGCAAAATCTTACTAACTATCTTGGCTTGAGACAATTCACACCTTTTTAACCTGTGCTTAACCCTCTCTCCATTCACATTGTCTGCACTTCTAAAGACTTGATTACCTGTTAAGACTCACATTCCAACCATTATCTTGTAATTGAGTCTGTGTCTATATATGCCCTGTTTGTGAACCCATCTCTCCACTCACCTGATGAAGGGACAGCACTCCTAAAGCTCGTGATACCAAATAAACCTGTTGGACTTTAACCTGGTGTTGTGAAACTTCTGACTGTGCCTACCCCAGTCCAACACCGGCATCTCCACATCGTGCTTTCTTTAATATTAATATTTAAAATTATATTGATAAACAAGAGAGTAAAAATGGGCTGTAAAATTTCAGTGGTGCATTTTACATAGAACATAGAACATAGAACAGTACAGCACAGAACAGGCCCTTCGGCCCACGATGTTGTGCCGAGCTTTATCTGAAACCAAGATCAAGCTATCCCACTCCCTATCATCCTGGTGTGCTCCATGTGCCTATCCAATAATCACTTAAATGTTCCTAAAGTGTCTGACTCCACTATCACTGCAGGCAGTCCATTCCATACCTCAACCACTCTCTGCGTAAAGAACCTACCTCTGATATCCTTCCTATATCTCCCACCATGAACCCTATAGTTATACCCCCTTGTAATAGCTCCATCCACCCGAGGAAATAGTCTTTGAACGTTCACTCTATCCCCTTCATCATTTTATAAACCTCTATTAAGTCTCCCCTCAGCCTCCTCCGCTCCAGAGACAACAGCCCTAGCTCCCTCAACCTTTCCTCATAAGACCTACCCTCCAAACCAGGCAGCATCCTGGTAAATCTCCTCTGCACTCTTTCCAGCGCTTCCACATCCTTCTTATAGTGAGGTGACCAGAACTGCACACAATATTCCAAATGTGGTCTCACCAAGGTCCTGTACAGTTGCAGCATAACCCCACGGCTCTTAAACTCCAACCCCCTGTTAATAAAAGCTAACACACTATAGGCCTTTTTCACAGCTCTATCCAGTTGAGTGGCAACCTTTAGAGATCTGTGGATATGGTCCCCAAGATCTCTCTGTTCCTCCACAGTCTTCAGAACCCTACCTTTGACCTTGTAATCCACATTTAAATTAGTCCTACCAAAATGAATCATCTCACATTTATCAGAGTTAAACTCCATTTGCCATTTTTCAGCCCAGCTTTGCATCCTATCTATGTCTCTTTGCAGCCTACAACAGCCCTCCACCTCATCCACTACTCCACCAATCTTGGTGTCATCAGCAAATTTACTGATCCACCCTTCAGCCCCCTCCTCTAAGTCATTAATAAAAATCACAAAGAGCAGAGGACCAAGCACTGATCCCTGTGGCACTCCGCTAGCAACCTGCCTCCAGTCTGAAAATTTTCCATCCACCACCACCCTCTGTCTTCGATCAGATAGCCAGTTACCTATCCAATCGGCCAACCTTCCCTCTATCCCACACCTCCTTACTTTCATCATAAGCCAACCATGGGGGACCTTATCAAACGCCTTACTAAAATCCATGTATATGACATCAACTGCCCTACCTTCATCAACACACTTAGTTACCTCCTCAAAAAATTCAATCAAATTTGTGAGGCACGACTTGCCCTTCACGAATCCGTGCTGACTATCTTGGATTAATCCGTCTCTTTCTAAATGGTCGTAAATCCCATCCCTAAGGACCTTTTCCATCAATTTACCAACCACCGAAGTAAGACTAACCGGTCTATAATTACCAGGGTCATTTCTATTCCCTTTCTTAAACAGAGGAACAACATTCGCCACTCTCCAGTCCTCTGGCACCATCCCCGTGGACAGTGAGGACCCAAAGATCAAAGCCAAAGGCTCTGCAATCTCATCCCTTGCCTCCCAAAGAATCCTAGGATACATTTCATCAGGCCCAGGGGACTTATCGACCTTTTGTTTTGTTTGCATTCTCTCCCTCACTTCTCTTCCACCAACCCCCTCTCCCACCCTTCCATTCCCAGGCACTGGGTTCATGCTGGCAAATGGGGAATTGGCAGAAAAATGATCTTTAATAGTCCATTGGTTAACAAAGGCATGTCCGACTTGATTTCCAGCTATCTATGCATATGCATATCTTTGAGTGACTGACCCAGCTGTCCTTAAAGGGACCACTGTAGTCTGTTCCAAAATAAGCCGCCAGTGTGGCAGTGATATATATGAATGTTGAATGCTTCTCCTTGACCACCTGTTGTCACTGGCTCAGTGCCACCCAACTACCCATCGAATTGTCTCTCTTCCCCTCGAGACCTGTGACCTTTAAGGCTTACTTATAGTTCAATCCATTGGAGTACTGACAAAATATCACCCCACTCCAGCACCCCGTCCACCTCACACATCATTAAGCTGCCTGTTATCACCCATTGAACACTGGAACTCACTGATTGAATTAAAATGAGACTGGAGCATAAAGATGGTTTGGACCTCTTGTTGGTCCCTCGATCTACTGATATTGTCTCGATATCTTTGTCTTATCTCAAATATTGCAGCACCCTGGAGCCGCCTTCCCTGCCAATCTGCATGCACATATAACGTCAAGATATGAAAAATCAATTGCATAAGTCCTACTCACATTATATTCATACCAAATATCTTCTATAATACTGAAAGTTACATCATCGCATTTTAATCTTGTTGTCAGTTTACAGACTCCACTGGGGAAAGGTGACCTTTATGGAAACTGATGCACCAAAACAGAATGATTCAAAATTAAAGTTGCTTTCAAAAGAGCACTACAGCCTTTTTCATATTTATGATCATGATGTGTATTTGCCCACCAGCAGTAATACTTGCCTTGGAATGTGACTTTTGTTGATAGCTCCTCACTGCTTCAACTCTAATGCAAGTACCTGGCTAGAACGAGGCATGTTCGAACCAAACACCCAATTTACTCCCAGCCAACTTAATTGACAGCCGATATACACACATTTCATCAGGAATGTTACGTTAAAATTGGGCAGCTTAATAATGCTGATCAAAATGATATGCAATTAAAACAATTTAATCTTCCAGAACTAGAAAAATCATATTCATTGTACTCAGTGAGAGATTGCTAATCGAACAGAAAATGGCTGGAATTTTCCTTTCCCCCTGCCCCACACATCCCCCAACCAGAGGAAGCTGGCAGGCCAGGTACCATAAAATCAGGTAGGGGGTTTGGAATATTGCCTGAAAATAGGGATGGAAATTAATTTCTGAATACAATGTGATGCGCTATCAATAAGGTGAAAGACTACCGGTGTGCCAATACAAGTGTCGGCTTTTATTCACAACAGAGTCAGGAGCACATCCCAACAAATAACCGACCTGGACTGAACAAGGGGGAGGAGACAGCCACCTTTATACTAGGTGCCGAGGGGAGGAACCAAACTGAGAGGGGATGTGTCCAGGTATGACAAGCACACACAACGGTGGTCCATATAGGACAAAGGCACAACTGAGGTCCACCACACAATGTTAAGTTTTTTAATCAACCTTGTAAATCAACTGAGAGCATATTTTCTGCTCAATAGCAATGATTCCTATTTCTGTATTACAAACAGGGTTCAATAATTTCTTTATCCTTGTATTTCATACTTGCTAAATGTTGGCCTATTACTTTCAGTGTTGACCCTCCTGAACCTTGTGAATGGATGAAGGATATCAGTAACGTGATATTTCTAAGCCACTTTACCTCATCAGATAAAATGCTGAAGCACCTGTACCAGTAACCAGCTTTAATTCTGCAGTTTGACCATCAACTTCTAATTTAATGCTTCAGTAATTATTTTCTGTTTCATTAACTTCGTCTAGGAGAGTTATTTGTTTTTTTTTCCTATGGCTCTTCCAATAATTGGATTTGACTTAACCTTGTTATTTTGCCTTTCTTCTTGTGAGCTATTTGTATCTCAGATCAGCAGACAATTTTAAAATGTCCTTACTTACCTCAGTTGTGGCAGTCTGCTCCCTTGCTGGACATTCTTCCTTCTTGTGCAGGGTTTTCCCACCATACCGAGAGCATTTCAATATGGTGGTTGGTGTGCTTTGTCCAATTTCACAGGCTTTTGCTTCTGTACACTTTCTCTTTTCTGACTGATGTATTGAATGGCTTCACTCATCCTTCTCCAAGGGATATTACTTTCTCCACAAACAATCATTCTGTTTTATATAGATAGATATAGAAACCCTACAGTGCAGAAGGAGCCCATTCGGCCCATCGAGTCTGCACCGACCACAATCCCACCCAGGCCCTACCCCCACATATTTACCCACTAATCCCGCTAACCTACGCATCTCAGGACTCTAAGGGGCAAATTTTAACCTGGCCAATCAACCTAACCCGCACATCTTTGGACTGTGGGAGGAAACCGGAGCACCCGGAGGAAACCCACGCAGACACAAGGAGAATGTGCAAACTCCACACAGACAGTGACCCGAGCCGGGAATCGAACCCGGGACCCTGGAGCTGTGAAGCAGCAGTGCTAACCACTGTGCTACCGTACCGTTTCCTTTTTAAATTCAGATTGTCAGAGTATCAGACAGTTAAACCTTCCCACATTTACATAGAACATAGAACAGTACAGCACAGTACAGGCCCTTCGGCCCTCAATGTTGTGCCAAGCTTAGTCTGAAACCAAGATCAAGATATCCCACTCCCTACCATCCTGGTGTGCTCCATGTGCCTATCCAATAACCGCTTGAAAGTTCCTAAAGTGTCCGACTCCACTATCACAGCAGGCAGTCCATTCCACACCCCAACCACTCTCTGAGTAAAGAACCTACCTCGGACATCCCTCCTATATCTCCCACCATGAACCTTATGGTTATGCCTCCTAGTAACAGCTACATCCACCCGAGGAAATAGTCTCTGAACGTCCACTCTACCTATCCCCCTCATCATCTTATAAACCTCTATTCAATCACCTCTCATCCTCCTCCGCTCTAAGGAGAAAAGCCCTGGCTCCCTTAACCTTTCCTCATAAGACCTACCCTTCAAACTAGGCAGCATCCTGGTAAATCTCCTCTGCACTCTCTCCAATGCTTCCACATCCTTCTTATAGTGAGGTGACCAGAACTGCACACAATATTCCAAATGTGGTCTCACCAAGGTCCTGTACAGTTGCAGCATAACCCCACGGCTCTTAAACTCAAACCCCCTGTTCATAAACGCTAACACACTATAGGCATTTTTCACGGCTCTATCCACTTGAGTGGCAACCTTCAGAGATCTGTGGATTTGAACCCCAAGATTTCTCTATTCCTCCAGATTCCTCAGAACCCTACCGTTGACCCTGTAATCTACATTCAAATTTGTCCTACCAAAATGAATCACCTCGCACTTATCAGAGTTAAACTCCATCTGCATCCTATCAATGTCTCTGCAGCCTACAACAGCCCTCCACCTCATCCACTACTCCACCAATCTTGGTGTCATCAGCAAATTTACGGACCCACCCTTCAGCCCCCTCTTCAAGTCATTGATAAAAATCACAAATAGCAGAGGACCCAGCACTGATCCTTGTGGTACACCACTGGTAACTGGTCTCCAGTCTGAAAATTTTCCATCCACCACCACCCTCTGTCTTCTCTGAGATAGCCAATTACTTATCCAATTGGCCAAATTTCCCTCCATCCCCCACCTCCTTACTTTCTTCATGAGCCGACCATGGGGAACTTTACCAAATGACTTACTAAAATCCATGTATACTACATCAACTGCTCTACGTTCATCTCCACATTTAGTTACCTCCTCAAAGAATTCAATCAAATTTGTGAGGCAAGACTTACCCTTCATGAATCCGTGTTGACTATCCCGGATTAAGCTACATCTTTCCAAATGGTCATAAATCCTATCCCTCAGGACCTTTTTCATTAACTTACCGACCACCGAAGTAAGACTAACCAGCCTATAATTACCAGGGTCATTCCTATTTCCTTTCTTGAACAGAGGAACAACGTTCGCCACTCTCCAGTCCTCTGGCACTATCCCCGTGGACAGTGAGGACCCAAAGATCAAAGCCAAAGGCTCTGCAATCTCATCCCTTGCCTCCCAAAGAATCCTAGGATATATCCCATCTGGCCCAGGGGACTTATCGACCCTCAGGTTTTTCAAAATTGCTAATACATCTTCCCTCAGAACATCTACCTCCTCCAGCCTATCAGCCTGTATCACACTCTTATCCTCAAAAACATGGCCCCTCTCCTTGGTGAACACTGAAGAAAAGTATTCATTCATCACCTCTCCTATCTCTTCTTACTCCATGCACAAGTTCCCACTACTATCCTTGACCGGCCCTAACCTCACCCTGGTCATTCTTTTATTTCTCACATAAGAGTAAAAAGCCTTGGGGTTTTCCTTGATCTGACCCACCAAGGACTTCTCATGCCCCCTCCTAGCTCTCCAAAGCCCTTTTTTTAGCTCATTCCTTGCAACTTTGTAACCCTCAAGCGACCCAACTGAACCTTGTTTTTTCATCCTTACATACGCTTCCTTTCTCCTCTTGACAAGACATTCAACCTCTTTTGTGAACCATGGTTCCCTCACTCGGCCATTTCCTCCCTGCCTGACAGGGACATACCTATCAAGGACACGCAGTATTTGTTCCTTGAACAAGCTCCACTTTTCATTTGTGCCTTTCCCTGACAGTTTCTGTTCCCATCTTATGCTCCCTAATTCTTGCCTAATCGCATTATAATTACTCCTCCCCCAATTATAAACCTTGTCCTGCCATATGGCCCTATCCAAGAGTTTTGATAGGGATTCACCTAGGACAGCATGGTGGCACAGTGGTTAGCATTGCTGCCTCACAGCGCCAGGGACTCAGGTTCGATTCCCAAGTGACAAACAGCTTGGTTCACTGTTTGTGTGGAGTCTGCACATTCTCCATGTCTCCGTGGGTTTCCTCTGAGTGCTCCAATTTCCTCTCACAATCCGAAAGATGCCCTGGTTAGGTGCAGTGACCATGCTAAATTCTCCCTCAGTGTACGCGAACAGGCGCCAAAGTGTGGTGACTAGGGGATTTTCACAGTTGACCTCATTGCAGTGTTAATGTAAGCCTACCTGTGACACTAAACTTTATTATGCAATTGCATATTAATTCACCTCTGAGGATCCCTTGGTCACAATTTCTGCAGACATGCCATTTATGAACAGACCCACACACCTTGAATATCATCAGAAATGGCACCCCCTTGATGGTTCTGGCACATAATTTGTGAGTCTACTGTAGAAATGATGATTCATAAACTCAAGTTGTTGATAATGGCATTTGGGTCCTTAAAAAAATACAACACTTAAATTCATACAATAAATATTGAATTCAGACTGGCATGCTTGGACATTGACAAGACACCAACACAAAATGATGTTGGGTGCATTCTGGCATGAAGGGAAGTGAACAAGAAATATGTAAATGACCTATGAGTAAATTAATAAACATGGGAGATTTCAAATGAACAGGCAGGAAGAGGCAAATAAATGGTGAATGGGGAATGGAGTCTTTACAGTGTGCTCAGGACTCCTTTCTTACCCAATTCAAAGAGGCCCACAAGAGGAGACTCGCTATTGGGTTGAGTAATGGAAATTGAGACAGAGCAGGTAAGGAAAGAAAGCATAGGGGCATATCTAAGCAATAAAGCGATTAGAATATAATAACATTTCAAATAATGGTTGAAAAAGACATAAGTAAGACAAAGGGTGAGGTATTAGATTGGAATAAAGCTTATTTCGTGGGATTGAGAATGGAACTAGGGGACCTGAGGGAAAAAAGGACAAAGGGATAGAACAGTAGTGGGAAATATTTAAAACAATGATGAATAGAGTTCAGAGATTCATTAATGAATAAGAACAAACTAGCAACAATAAAATCCCTGGATTAAGAACAAGGTACAAATAAAATTGAAGGTAAAGTAGAATGTCTTCAGTTCTCTGCCTGAAGCTTGGTGATTATTTGCTGAACCATGACAAAGTGATGTGATATTTTACTACAGGTAGGGCAAGGAGGCAAGCCTTGAGTCAACCTCAGCTGGTTGAGGGATTGAACCCCATGCTGTTGCTGTTAATGTGATCCACACACTAGCCATCTGAGTTAACCAGCCTCCATATGTTATGCACATAAAGAAAAGGATAACAAAGAAAATATGAAGAGACCAGGAAAAAAACTAAAAAAGGAAAGTTAGAGCACTACGCGGTTAAATTATCTAGGAATGTAGAAATTAATCATTCAATATTTCATATAACACTATAAATAACAAATGAAAAATTAGGATAAGAATAGGGCCACTTAGAAATGCAAAAGTTAAACTCACAGAAAATGACAGTGAAAAGGTTTAAATCTTGAATTGATTCTTTCCTCAGTTATTGCCAAGGAGACTAGAAAGGTGGACATTACTTTAAATAAGAGATCAAAATATATAAAGTCATTTAAGATGGAAAGAAGGGGGATAACTCATCAAACTTGTCAAAACTAGAGAAGATAAAACCCCTGAACTGCATCCACCAATATTAAAAAAGTGACAAAAGAGAAAACAGAGGCATTATTATGAACACATATATAAAGGAACCAGAAAATGACTGTCACTATGTTGTTAGGCACAATGTGTGTACATGTTCTTTCTGTCTGCAAAGAACAGGTCCTTGTGTATCAATATATGTGGCTGAAAGGTAAACAAGGCTCTATTATTTGCAGACAGAAAGAACATGAACACACTTTGCATCTATTTGAGCTAAGCAAAATAAGTGACAGCCATTGCTGGTTCATTCCTCAGGGCAATGCCCTGATTAATCTAAGACAAGCTGCCTAGTTTAAATTTCAAATAATGCTTGGAAGTTAACTGTCAGTCACCAGCAATGTGTGTATTATCTATAGCAACACCTCTACCAATCAGAGTCCATTTGACAACCAATCAGCACTCTCTTCTCATACAGTAAAAATTTGTTGTCTCCCTTGAATTTGTATTCTGGTGAAATATCCTGATGAGTGCAAGATAAAAAGTTTCAACAAAAGACTATCTTTTTCAGCAATACTCAAGCTCTGTACTACCAAATTACTATTTATATAAAATAAATCACTAGAAACAGAGCATTGGCAATAGCTATTGTGATCCTTATACTTAAGAAGGCAGATAGAACAAGTTCAAGTAGAGAATCTTTCTAGAATTTGTACTCCAAAATGTCATAGAAAAACATCTAGAATAATGAATAATAAGGCAGACACAGAGTGGGGATGGGAGAGTGGGGTGGCATTAAATTTGATTTACCTTATTGAGTTCTTTGAAGAGGTAATTGAAAAAGTTGGCAAGGATAATGCGGTATATGTAATCTATTTGGATTTACAAAAGACTTTTGATAAGATACCATAAAGTAAACTCAAGATCAGAGCATGTGGAGTCGCAGGACAAGAGCAGGATAGAAGGCAAGTTGGCTACAAAACAGAAAACAGTGAGTATGGGTTAAGGATAGTTACTCAGCCTTGCAAAAGGTAGCAGACAGTGCTTCAAAAGATTGATGCTGAGATCACTTTTGTTCACCATTTATATAAATTATTTGTATTCTGAAATTTTAAGTACAATTGCAAAACTTGGAACACCAGGATTTGATGTGATGCATTTTGACTGTAAGAATAGAGATCTTTTACTTCTTGGAAAGTAAAAGCCTAAATTGGGCAGAGGAGTAAAGTCTTCTAGCGGTAGAGAAACATAAATCACTGTGAGCAGTGACAGATTGATAAGATTATTAAAAATGAACAAAGAACTGTCTGTTTATTTCTTGAGCAATATAGTTGATAAGTAGAAAAGGTATGGTAAGCTTGTGTAGAACCACACTTAGAGCATTGGTACAAAAAGCATATTATACAAAAAAGAGCATGTTATACAAAAAAGATTAGAGACACAGTGAAAGTTACAAAAAAAGATTTACAGGTATGATACCTGAAATGGGAGGTGGTACCTTACAGGAAACATTGAATGAGCTTGGGCACTTTTCTTTACAACAACAACTTGTATTTATACAGAATCTTTAGCATCATAAAACATCCCAAGACACTTCACAGGTACATTCTGAAGCAAAATTTGACACCAAGCATAGATGGTCAAAAAGCTTGATCGGGGTAGGCTTTCAGAAGCACCTTAAAGAAGGAGGGGGAGAGAGGCGGAGAGCCTTAGGGAGGTAATTCCAGATCTTAGACCTAGGAGGCTGGAGGCACAGTCACCAATCATGCAACAAATAAAATTGGGATGCCAAATAGGCCAGAATGAGATAAGTGCTGACATCTTAGAGGGTTGAGGCTGTGGATCTTTTATTCTACATTGGTCACGATAAAACTGAACTTTGTATTTAAATAACAATGTGGACCTTTATATTTGATGGCGAGGGGGGTGGGGGGGGGAGGGGGGCTGGTAGGATGATTCTCCAGCATTTCATGTAATAGTTGGCTAGAAACAAGCAGTAGATAATGTATGGAAGTGAAATAGACAGGACTACTACAGTGAGATTTGATATATGATGAAGGCCTAGAGGTTATGTGTATGTGAGATGGAACAAATAGCAATTTAAATTGAAGGAGAATGCAATTATACAATTATAAATAAATGTAGACTCAGAAATCTTCAACTGGTAAGTGAGAGCAGAGAACTTAACAAATGTAATAATTTCTCATTATTTTAACTGCAAAAATTACAAAGAAACATAAAGATGCAATTGACGATACTTATTGAATCAATAGATCTCTCAAGTGATCAGAATGAGAACACCGAGTGCAACCTTGAAGTCAATTGCGATGGTTGTAACACTGACTCTAATAGTTCTGGTGCTGAGGTTGTGGAGTAGTTGACTGATGATTCATTGTGCTTGCTTGAAATGTGTCGCCAAGCTCAAAGAATGCACACAGCAACTTATTAACTGTATTGGAGAAGATAAATAACACATTTTCAAACAGTTCAAAGAGATTGTAGAATGGAGACTTCTTTAGGAACATCAGTAATAATTCTGCACTTTCAGCAATAGGCAGGTTCAGAATTTCCACTGGTTTGTCATGTTCTACAAACCCGTTCACAGCTCTGTTTCATGATGCTCTGAATTTAATTTTGGTCTCTTTACTGCCAATTACCAGAGAGAATGGGGTCATATCAGACCCAAAATTGCGAACTAATACCTGAATTTTAGTGAAAGCAATTAGCCATGCAAATCGGTGTTCAATGCTGTGGAAAACATTCCAATTGTATTGTTTGATTTGTGACAGTGTGGCATCTCCACGGTGCCCGATCTGCTCGCTGTCCATAAGTGGAAAGGAGACATAACCAGCATTTCTTGAAGAGGTCACTGGAGGCTGTCCAGGGAGTCATACAATACAGGTTTGTTGAGGTTTTTTTTAGAGGAGGATGAGAGCCCTTGCTCTTTCTGTGCCTCGATCAAAATCCACTTATTGCATGTCACTCTCACTTCCCCTCCTCCCAACCCCTTCAGAATGGCAAGATGCCGATCCACACTCAGATTTTTCTGGTAGTTTGTTGCTTCCTTATTCATAGATGTTTGAGCCTCTCAGTAGTTTTATTGGATGGGAAATGTGAGCACCCTTTTCACCAGCTGCCTGCTGCACATTCTCTGAGGTGTAGTGGAAAGTAAAGCAACTGAAGAGTTATTTGTTGACATTGGTGAGATCATTGGCCATTTTGCCACTTAAGTTATGGATTTATTTATTTGTTCCATTCTTCACACGTATGCAATTTGCTTCCTGGGATAATCTCCCTGTTTATTTAGCCTTCGGGCAGTATACTATCTTTTTTGCCCTTCTTTACAATCATAAATTTAGCCTTATCCTAGATTAGACCTCAGTTGATGTGGCTGGCAATAACTTGTGCTGATTCCCCAAGTGTCCCTGTGGATTTCCAGAGCCTAGCAGCTTTTCACTAAGGAACAGACTATTATGTGGCCTCTGTGATAAAGAAATTACGTTAAACATCTTCTGAATTAACAATGCCCTCTTTAGCATAATACATTTTATTTTCAGAGTTTCCAAAAGATACCTCATTGAGAGCAGTGATTATGGCTTGGAATGTGCTCTGTGCTGCAACCCAAAAGTTGATCCAAAAATGTGCTGAAGGGAAAAGTCAGGATTTCGCTGATGCCAAGCTATGCTTAAATTTCCTGTCAATCTTATTAGAATACAGCTGAAAATCAAATGGGCAGAATTTAGTGAGAAACAATCGAGGGTCAAGGAAAACACTGACCGCAAAGCAAAAGCTTCTTCTTTAAATATAAATTTCTTTTCTCTGAGACAGAGCAAGGGATGAAAACATTTAAAATTTTGATTTCACAATTTATCATTTGAAATGTCTATTGTCTTTTAATATTTTCATTAAAGTTTTTAATTGAAGCTTGGTCTCTTTCCAAAGTTTACCAAGTTAGTTTTGAATGCACAGAAGAGATCTGAAAATATCCAGTGCATCTATTTTTTAACAGGAAAGTGTACATTGCCACAGGTTTGATAAAAGACTCAAGGTGAAAGATGATTAATATGCTAATTGGGAGTTTTCTTGTGCAGAGAATAAACCACAGTCAACATGTTGGCTTATCTAGGTGATCAAAAAAACACTTCACAAGTAACATGTTAGAAATCCCTTTGATCTTTCTGGAAAGAGAGATTGAGAAATGTTTTTTATGTAACAGGATGCGACACAGGCAGTCCGTCCAAGCAAAAGCAGACTCAATGGAAAGACAGTAAGATGTTTCCTGGACTCCAGACCCAGAATTCAGTGGAGCCATTCTGTTTGAATTAGTAAAAATAATCCGCAGATGTGCAGAAGTGTAGGCCGGGTGATCGTTATCTTCTATTATTATAAGAAGACAGGATGTTGTGATAGAGAAAAGTCAAACGGGTCATAGCTGTTGGTTTGTGTGCAAAGTAAAGCACCTTAATGAATTATTTCAAACCAAGTGCTCACTCCTTCTGCCTTTAGAGTTGAAGAATTACAAGATGTGCACAAGACACAAATGTACAGTCAAGACCACATGGGAATGTTATTGTCACACCATCTTCCAGCTGCATTATTGCACAAGTAGATATATAGCAGTACGAATTCTTCTTTCCAACACGATCAATACCAAAACTGCCTCTCTGCTGGTGTTATTTTGATAGGGGTGCAGGCCTGCCAGGACCAAGAGTGACTGGGGCATGTCATTAGTTCAATCAAATTGGGGACTTATGACGTCAATCAGAAAATGCAAAAGATGAAGTTTTTTTATTCATTCTTGGGATGTATGCATCGCTGACTAGGCCAGCATTTATTGTCCATCCTTAATTGCCCTCGAGAAGATGGCGCTGAGCTGCATTTTTGAATTGCCAGAGTCCATGTGGTGTAGGCACACGCACAGTACTGTTAGGAAGGGAATTCCAGGATTTTGACCCAGTGACAGTGAAGGAACGGCGATATATTTCTAAATTGCAACGGTGGGTGGCCTGGAAGGAAACTTCTATGTGGTGGTGTTCCCATATGTCTGCCTCCCTTGTCCTTCTAGCTGGTTATGGTTATTG
The DNA here is from genome assembly GCF_964213995.1 of Mustelus asterias. Taxonomy (NCBI): domain Eukaryota; kingdom Metazoa; phylum Chordata; class Chondrichthyes; order Carcharhiniformes; family Triakidae; genus Mustelus; species Mustelus asterias. Next base: position 81,501,992 of record NC_135806.1, on the reverse strand, counting down.
GTTTGGGAGGTGCTGTGTGAGGGGGCTTGGTGAATTTCTTGCAGTGCTTCCTGTAGATGGTACACACTGCTGTCACTGTGCATCAGTCGTGAAGGAAATCAATGTTTGTGGATGGGGTGCCAATCAAACGTTGTTGTCAATGGTGTAAAGCTTTTTGAGTCTTATTGGAGCTATACTCATCCAGGCAAGTGGAAAGTATTCTATTACGTTCCTGATTTGTGTCTAATGGATGTTGGATAAATTTTCTGCAATAATTCACTAATCCCAGAAAGGATTTTACTCTGTGGTGTTTCTTGGAATTGGTGCTTCCTTGATGACCTTTACCTTGTCCTCCACTGGATATAAACTTTTGCCATCCACCCGATTGCCTAAGTACGTCACTTGATTTGCTTGAAAAACACATTTTCCCTCTTCAGGTGTGCCCCAACTCTCGGGAATCACCACAAGACATCTTCTGAGTTTGCCAGGTGCTCTCATTCTGAAAACCCAGTGACCAGGACATCATCCAAATACACTGCCACTCTGGATAACCCTTGAAGTATGTTCTCTGTGACCCATTGGAATATGATGCATGCTGATGTGACCCCAAAGGGCAGGTGAGTGTACTCATATACGCCTTTGTGCATGTTTATTGCAACATACTTTCAGAAAGGCTCATCTAATTCAAATTAAAGATAGACGTGGCTCACTTCCAACTTTGTGAATGTTTGGCCACCTGCTAACAGTGCCTTTGCAATTTCCCTTCTGTCCATTGGTACTCTTGAACAGCTTAAAGCAGTGGTTCAGAGAGGCACTGTTGGAAGCCACTCCCAAAATCTCAAGTTTTTTTAAATGATTCATGTGGGGCCAAGTCTCCTCTGCCCCACTTCCCTACTGTAACCAGCTTGGCTACATGAGAATCTGTCAGATTGCCTGTCTTTTTCTAACAGCAAACGATATAACAGTACTTATTTGATCCTGGCAGGTTGTCCCTTGATTTAATTAAGGCAATGGAAAAGGTTCAATGCTGCGACCACTTCTATGAGGCAGGCAGGCGGTTACTCTACTATACCCTGGTCATACAGATAATGTACTAAAGCATGGGCAAACGTAATTTCCTGACTTGAACTATCATACCAATAACACTTTCTGAGGTCTGCGATTAAATCCTCTTTGATACCCAGAGGGGAAACTGTAGGAGAGGAAACTAAACTAAAAGTTTATGCTGTAGCAGCAATTGAGTGAGTTCTGCTCTAAATTTAATAACACCATTCAATTCAATTTGAGTTTGTATATTTTAACCAAAATATTATTAGTTGAGGATGAAGTCTGACTATTTTTATTGCCAACACATCATGTTATGCACTAGCTAGGTTTTCCAGACATTGGTTGAATGTCGTCAGTTATTGCTTCTCATTGCAGTCAGATCATGAAAGAATTTTTTTTTAAAAATCCAATCTGGACTCAGGGCTCTTTATATATTTGTAGCATAAGGAAATAATTCACAGATCCTTAAAGCCTGAAAGAAAATGAACTATTATCTCATTTGGTCTAGATTAAATTATGAGCAGAAGTTTAGCATTTTTCTTCCAACTAGAGCATGAAAGTTAAGGGAAAACTGAAATATTGGCAACACTATTTAAATACAGTTGTTAAATGCCTAATTTAAAGGCCTCCATCATATTGCAGGACAGTTCCACATGGGCAACTAAAGGCTATTCAGTTAGCCAAAGAGTTCATTGTCATTTTCAGAATAATGATGTTAAAAAATTGTACAAAAACGTGCAGCAGATTAAATAACTGTTGGTCAATCTTATATTTGTTTGTCTCATTGCTGTTTGTACAACATTGCTCTGCATAATGTATGCCCCGTGCACTTGCAGAACCGGGACTCCACTTCACAAGTATTAATTAGCTGTGCAGAAAGTATCCTGAGAGATTTCTGAGAGATGAGTTGAATCATTGGATCACAGAATTGATACTGCACAGAATCGTGTTAAGGTTTATTCTGCAATATTAACAAATGGTATGCTGATGGGAAGGAACGGCAGAATCATACCTACGCAGTCCAGAGGATAGATGCTGGAATCTTGAATTTTAATCAGTGGAAATGAAACTGCAGAGCATTATTTCCAAAGCATTACAGTTTCGAGAATGAGATTGACAGCGATGAGTCAACTTTAATTGAACCAACAGTGGATTTCAGATTGAGCAGCTCTTGGAAGCATGAGAACTTGGTGAAAACAATCAGTTCTTCTGGTTACGATCATTCAATGATTAGTTAACTGAGCAGATAATTTTGACAAAGAAGTTAATTCTGTGATTATTAGCAGATTTGTAGCAATAGTATTGATTCACAATATCAGTCTCATATATATATATATATGTATATATATATATATATATATATATATCATCCAGCTGTTAATGCTACGCTTAGAGATGTCCTGTTCACAGACTTGAACACACATAATCTAAACAGATGCTCCACTGTAGTATTGAAGTTGCCTTGGTGTTAGTGTTGTCTTGCAATTAGGTAAAGCAGCCAGATTTGGTGGGGTAGAGTGGAGAGGGACTGACGGAGAACAGTTTTCTCTCATTACCCTTCTGAAACGGACTGCAACTTGAGAATGTCCGGCATACACACCTTAGAATAAAACTGCGGTCTGTCAGTCAGCACTATGACACAGGCTCTCCCAGCATTGGCAATCACTAAAATCGGCAAGAATTTCAGCTTTTGTGCTGACACGTCACTGTTAGAAAACTGATAAACAGTTACACCCTGTTCAATCGGGTATCACTGAGCAGTGATGTGATTAATAACATTTAATGAGCAAGGGAGATGACCCTAGAAATAGTTTTGGAATTGTGAAGTGCTGTTAAATGATTCGTTAATTGATCTTTAACGCAAATGGTTTTTTTTAATAATGATTGTTTATAAAGCAATTTTTTCGAATATTTTATTTTATTTCTTCATCCATGTGTATGTCCCAACCTTTAATTGGAAATTTTGAAAAAATGGTTTTATTTTAATGCTTTGGATTTCCTGTTTGTCTCTGTGAAAATCTTTTAATCTGACAGCCGAATTATATCAATGCTGCTCTTCACTGTAGATACCCAGTAAAGAATGCTTCAATCAACTGCAGCATTACTGAACAACGTTAGTGGGGAATGTTTCACCAGAGAGGGAGGCAGATCTCTCAGTGAGAATTACTTTGTGGTCAGCGGCGAGTGCTCTTGCTTCACCACCTTGGAGGAGGCCTTGTGATGCACTGATAGCTTCCCTCCCATTGAACGAGGGACTTTGGGTTCAAGTCCAACGCCTTGACTTGAGGCGTTGGCCAAGGAAGGAGCGTTCAAGGTGGTTCAATGGGCTGATAATCAGTTGGGAATCCTTCCACCACTTCCACCCACTTTTCCACCAAGAGTAATAAAAAACAGTGTGGGTATGAAGATAACACTAAAAGAAACACAGACTGAAAAACCCTGACTCATAATATCCTGACAACCCATGGATGTTTAATGGATGTTAAAAGTCCCATGGCATCAGTAAAGGGATATCATATCATGGTCATCATTCACCTTAACTACTAAAAAAATTCACTTCATTGTTGGTTGTGGGACTTTACTGTGTGCAGTCTGGTTGCTATGTTTCCTTACATAAAGATTGCCACTATAATTCAAAACATTTATCACACACGAGAGTTTCTTTCTCATTTTCACTGCTGGAGGATTGTTGGTTCAGACACATTGGCCGAAATTTTCGTGTCTCACCCTCCACAAGAATCGTAGCAGGTGAGACAGAAAATTCGGTGAACTATTCAAAGCTCCGTTAAGCTCGGGTGGGATTTTTTGGTCTTGGGACATGTGCAGCCAGACAATCCGCCCATATAGAACTCTTCCCTCTTCTTCAAATACTGCCAAAGACCTCTGGATATCCCCCTGAATCACCAAAGCTGACAATTGCGTCCTGGTTTGGTTTTTTTTCATGAGGAATCCCCAAAAGTGTAATCAATTATCATTTATCATTATGCCACTGGAATATTAGCATGGATTTTGGATTAAAATAAATTAAAATGCAAAAGACCAGTATTCATTCATGCCTGGCTGGCATTGATTATTTGTCAATCATCTATTGACTTTGATTACAAGAAATGGAAGTTAACTGCACTGCAATATTAGCACCAGGATATATGTAAAAATACAATTGCATGTAATATGTTTAAACTTAAACATGGGGTTAATCACACTGGCAACTGATCAATCAATATTGTCAGTTGATTATGACTTTAACATTGCAACAATCAACATGACTGTGCATTGTAATACAATAACAACTTGCATTTATACCCTTAACTTAGTAAAACATCCCAAGTGCATGACGGGAATGTTATCAAACAAAATTTAACACAGAATAATGTAAGGGGATATTAGAGCAGATGGCCAAAGAGCTAGATCAAAGAGGTAGGTTTTTAGGGACATCTTAAAAGGAGAAGCAGAGGTAGAGAAAGACAGAGCGAATTAGTGAGGAAATTCCAGAACTTTGGGCCTTGGCAGCTGAAGTGATGGCCACCAATGATGAATTGGAGGAGTGTGGGTATCTTGGAGGGTTGCAGACAGGGAGTGGTGAAGCCAGGGAGGGTAGCATAAAACCATATTTGAATTTTAGCAAAATGAAAAATGTACAGTGGATATTTGCAAATCAAGATGGAAAATAGTTACTCAGATAATACTGATGTTTACTTGTGATAAACATTCAAAATATATTCAGCCATAAATATTAATAAGTGCACCCAAAGGAATGATTCAGATTAATATTAACACTATTTATTTACAACATAAATAGTCATGAACACACAAACCACCATCATAACCACTGCTCACATTTTTTCAGACAGCCTGTGCTGTTATTGATTGACAGCTCTTTGAGACTCACCTTATTTCTTC